>NC_088379.1:153173666-153473833 GCF_037993035.2 Macaca fascicularis
GCACAGTTCCGGCAAGCTTTACCCAAAATCTAGAAAAAGGACTATTGTCTGATAACAACAGTTACATAATGGTGCTTATTTAGCAAGTGGAACTGAATGAAAATAGATAAGTATGGGCAACCTCCTTTTCCCACAATCAGTAAAAGGCTGTTCCCGAGAAACAAACGTCAATCATTCAAATGTGTACTACAATCTCCTATTGTTTGTTCAAGAGAAAAGTGCAGTAGCACTTCCGAGGTATAAGGGGAGGCAACAGTTTTACTATTTTTCTTTTATACTATGAAATCCTTCATGGCTAATTTATTTATTTTATTTTATTTTATTTATTTATTTTTTCTGAGACGGAGTCTCGCGCTGTGTCGCCCAGGCTGGAGTGCAGTGGCGCGATCTCGGCTCACTGCAAGCTCCGCCTCCCAGGTTCACGCCATTCTCCTGCCTCAGCCTCCGAGTAGCTGGGACTACAGGCGCCCGCCACCACGCCCGGCTAGTTTTTTGTATTTTTAGTAGAGACGGGGTTTCACCATGTTAGCCAGGATGGTCTCGATCTCCTGACCTCGTGATCCACCCGCCTCGGCCTCCCAAAGTGCTGGGATTACAGGCTTGAGCCACCGCGCCCGGCCCCTTCATGGCTAATTTATAACATGAATACCATAACCCAGTGATAAATGTCTTTTATAAAGTTTCAAGAATATTGACAGCTGTCTTTCACTCCAATTAAAATGCCTGATTACATTTGTGTATTATTTCAAGCAAAGACTGAACACAATTTACTGTGTGTTTAGTAACTTAATAACATTTAATCACATTTATTTCACTTGATCTTTAGAAACAAACAAAAGAAATCAAAATATTTATCAATATGTTCTGTACTATTCTTTAAAAATAAAATATTTTATGGGAACTGGATATATGGTAGCAACCTGAAGACTGAGATCATCTTTTTCTTTTGGTAAATGTTAGCATAAAATTCTACAAATCAGAATAGTCTCATAAATAAAAGCTTAAATTTTAGCTCTAAAAAAGTTCAAGTCTGTTACTTTGCAATATTAAGATAACAAATACCCAAAGAGGACATTTAGAAACTATTAAAACAATATGAATCATTGCTGTATAGAAAATAATGTACCTTCAATCCTCATGGCTATAGATCATCCTCACAGGCAATATGAAGTTAAACTAATTATTCAAATCTCTAGTATATTAATCTACATCAAAAATTTATGTAAGCCCAAGCACAGTGCTGCATGCCTGTAGCCCAGCTACTGGGGAGGCTGAGGCAGGAGGATTGCTTGAGCCCAGGAGTTCAAGGCCTACCCAAGCAACATAGCAAGACCCCATATCTAAAAACAAACAAGTTCATGATCAGCCTGGGCAACACAGTAAGACCGCATCTCTATTAAAACACATTTTTAAAATAAGCAAAAAATAATATTAAATAAAAAGGGATGTGTTATTTGCAATCTAAAGTTCAAGCAAGTAACAGGGAATAAAAGTTGTACACAAATGGTGACCAAATTTAAAATAATCTGTACCTCAGGAAGGCTGCTCCCATGACCCCTACCCCACACCGGCATTCATGCCAGACAAAGCTAGCAGCTTTGTATCAAGGGCCATACTAGTCATCAGCCAAATGCACAGGCCAAGACCCGGAAATGCAGGAGACAGCTCTTCACCTATAGGACCTCATGAAAAGAAGGCCCAAAATGTGAGTCACCAAATGAATTATCCTCCAGGGAAACAACATGTATTCTCCAAGAGGAGAATACATTCCTAGCATCCCAAAATGGAATTCTCTGCTATTAATAACATTATTTCATAAAGGAAATATTTTGAAGAATACACCTCAAAGGACTTACAGAATCAAGTCTTTTTTTTTTTTTTTTGAGACAGGGTCTCGCTCTATTACCCAGCCTGGAGTGCAGTGGTGTGATCTCGGCTTATTGCAACCTCCGTCTCCCAGGTTCAAGTGATTTTCATGCCTCAGCCTCCCAAGTATCTGGGACCACAGGTGCGTGCCTGGCTAATTTTTGTATTTTTAGTAGAGATGGGGTTTTGCCATGTTACCCAGACTGGTCTCGAACTCCTGTCCTTAAGTGATCTGCCAGCCTTGGCCTCCCAACACACTAGGATTACAGGTGTGAGCCACTACACCCGACCCAGAATCAAGTTTTGAAACACAACCTATTTGTAAAGTGAAGACAGCTCACATTTGTATGTACTAAATGACATGCAAAAAACTTTCCCAGGACCCTAATCTGATTACAAATGGTAACTCAAGAAGACTAAATAGGAATGCATGACTGTAAACATAAATACACACACACACACATATTTTCAAGTTTTGGATAATGCCTTGTTCTTCTCCCCTACCACACTCCAAATCCCTTACCCTTCAAGAAAGCTCAGTTTTTATGGCTTTGTCAGGAAATTCCTCCTTAAGAAACTTTGGTGACAAATGTACTAGATTCTTAAATTTAAAACACACAAATACCCACACATGTTAACATATGCAGACTACTATATTTCACACTACTAGGTAAACAGACAAAGTATGTATTCACTAAAATGCAAGCTACTCAACAACCACCACACTTAAAAAAAAAAAAAAAAAAAAGTGGATGGGTGCGGTGGCTCATGCCTGTAATCCCAGCACTTTGGGAGGCCAAGGCGGGTAGATTACCTGAGGTCAGGAGTTCGAGACCAGCCTGGCCAACATAGTGAAACCCTGTCCCTACTAAAAATACAAAATATTAGCCCGGTGTGGTGGCAGGCGCCTATAATCCCAGCTACATGGGAAGCTGAGGCAGGAGAATTGCTTGAACTCAGGAGGCGGAGGTTGCAATGAGCCGAGATTGTGCCATTGCACTCCAGCCCAGGCGACAGTGCAAGACTCCGTCTCAAAAAATAAATAAATAAATAAAGTTCTGGCTTTGAAACTAGTCCTGAAGTTTGAACACAAGTACTGTCAAAGGGGAAAAAAATCAGGACTGATTTATTGGCTTGTGAAATAGGTAAGTTTCCCCCTAACACGTTGGTAGAAAAATTGCAGAAGCTGTTATTTGAAGACAAAATAATGAGTGATTAAATTAGACTGAAACTTGGTGGAGGTCACAACACTAAATGAACACAATCTTTAATTCCTTTTCTTCCTATTATTGGATGAACTATAACTATAGAGAATATACATTTTATGCCAGGCTTATGCAAAAAGGAAACAAGACACTCTAAAAATTCATGACTAACAATTCAAAATTAACATATGAGCAAAGCCATGCCCTAGGTCTTCCATTTCACAGTATCAACCAGAAAGGTTAAAAGTCTTTAGATAAAAGCAATGCATATGTTAACAAATTTGAATATAAACATAAAAGGCACCTATTATCCTTGAGGTAGGATGAAGTAAGAATTTAACTTTAATCAAATCAACCATTGCATACATTCTGTACCACACTGTTTAGCTACTTTATTTTATTTGATTTATTTTTTTGAGACGGAGTTTCACCTTTTATCCAGGCCTGAGTACAATGGCGTGATCTTGGCTCACTGCAACCTCCACCTCCCGGGTTCAAATGATTTTCCTGCCCCAGCCTCGCAAGTAGCTGGGACAGGCGCCTGCCACCATGCCTGGCTAATTTTGTATTTTTAGTAGAGATAGGGTTTCACAATGTTGGCCAGGCTGGTCTTGAACTCTTGACTCAGGTGATGCGCCCGCCCCGGCCTCCCTAGGTGCTGGGATTACAGGCATGAACCATTGTGCCCAGCCTTAAAGTAGTAATTTTAGTTGGCTTAAAACTGACAAAAATATCTTATTTTTACCATAAAATAATCTGTTTGCATCAGGAAAATGTAAACTTAGTAACAGTAGATAAACCTAGCCTTTAACAAAATTTCACTGAGCTCCTAGGGGAGAATAAATCTAGTTTTCAACAACTGTTAAAAGAAAACTTAAAACAGGCTATATTTTCATAATTTTTCTGAAGTACACTTTTGGCTAACTACTATCAGACTTAATGTGATCCTATTTCCCTGGAGAAATAAAAATGACTTGTTCTGCAATTTTTCAATTTATAAATACAGTTACTTATTCACCTAGATGGGTTAACATGGAAAGACAGTTACAAGCAATACCAAAAAGAATGTCAATTACAGTAAAGAAAAAGAAAAGAGTGTACTCAGAAATAACAAGAACGGGAGTTTTCACATTGCCTTAGCATATCAAGTATATACTAATAATAAAATTAATTCTCTTTCTTTTGAGACAAGATCTTACTCTATTGGCCAGGCTGGACTGCAGTGGTATAATCAGGGCTCACAGCAGCCGCAACATCCTGGGCTCAAGTAATCCTCCCACCTCAGCCTCCCGAGTAGCTGGGACTACAGATGTGAACCATCATACCCAGCTATTTTTTTATGTTTAGTTTTTTAGAGCTAGGTCTCACTATGTTGTCCAGGCTGGTCTTGAACTCCTGAGCTCAAGCACAATTCTCCTGCCTCAGCCTCCCACCTGCGGGGATTACAAGTGTGAGCAGCTGCACCTAGCCTAATTCTGTTTTAGAACATGTATACACCTGTGCATGAGCTATGTCCTCTGGTAAGAGTAACAGATTAATGTGTGTACTAATTCCTCTTTTAGATTAATCTTTATTAAACTGTGTTTAAGAGAAGAGTTAGAGGTTAGTTGAGAAAGCAAGGAGCAAAAAGAGAAACTGAGTCCCAGTCTCCACTCCTTGGGCTAGAGCTGTGGCACCTGCTGGAGACATTTTCCTAAGAATTCCACTTAAGTGTCTGTCCCTCCCTTCATCTTCTGAGACTTCATTCTTGTTCCCCAGTTCTCTAAGTTCAGAAGGACTCCTCTCTGCTTTTTCTTTATCCCTATTCTAGTCATAACCTCAAAAGGAGAGGAGCAGATTATGGTACTAAGAGCAGCAGACTTGGGGAAAAAGTGGGTGAAAGGTAAGAGAAAGTATATTTTATTTTCCTCCACAAAACCAGAATCTGCAGTTATATGTAAATGCAGGGAAAACTGTTTGAACTGTAGTTACTTATATGTAACTGAAACAAAAGTTTCAAATTATTCAAACACAGTTGAGCACTATGGTTCTAGGTACTATTGACAGTGACTTGCGTCCTTTCAATGAAAAACAAAATGGACAAATTATGTATATTTCCATAATTTCAATCATTACCAAATATATTTACATTTCTTCCTTCAGAAATCAAGAAAATTTGACAACAAAACATTGAAATACTCATTATATATCTTAAAGCTTCAAAAATCAGTGTTTCCTAAGATATGCCCTGTACTTTGTACTTTCTTATTTAAGGTCCAATCTTTGCCCTGGGCTCCACTACTTCTTTTTGCCTCAGGAGGAGATCTAGCTTAATATCCGCATTCTCTGAATTTTCATTTTCTACACTCATTATACCTCTCAATTCAGTCTAGCAAACATCTATGCTATGTTATGTCAGCAAGTATCCTTGCTGTGCAGGGCACCATGCTAAATGCTGTAGGAGATGGCAAGATGCTCCTGTCCTTTGGAGGAACTAAGAAGTACAAACATATGAAAAGATAACCATGTATAATATTTATGAATGCTACAAAATACATAGAAATGGAGTCACAGAAACAGACTGGTAAGAGATTAATTCATGGCAGAGGCAGTGATACTTGAAGTGGGCCTTGAAGCATTGGTAAGATTTTAACATCTAAAAGTTTTCATTTATTTTTATGAGTATCTCTTACTTATTTATATACTTCTTTATTTTTGAGGCAGAGCCTCACTGTTGTCCAGGCTAGAATGCAATGATGTGATCTCGGATCACTTACAACTTCTGCTTCCAGGGCTCAAGCGATTCTCCTGTCTCAGCCTCCACAGTAGCTGGGACTACAGGCGTGCACCACCATGCCCGGCTAATTTTTGTATTTTTAGTAGAGACAGGGTTTCACCATGTTGACCACGCTGGTATCAAACTCACGGCCTCAAGTGATCTGCCTGCCTTGGCCTCCCAAAGTGCTGGGATTACAGGTGTGAGCCACTGCGCCCGGCCATAATTTTCCTGAGTATCTCTTACAGATTATTTATTTCCTACATGAAAACAATTAGAAATAAAACCATTTTATGTAATAGGAAAATTAAATGGAAATTTGTTCAAGATAAACCCTATAGGCCAGCCTAACGTATCTTACAGCATAAGAGTATGTGTATAAGAGTAGGGATAAAAGTATAAAAGTCAGTCTATTCCTGCAGCAAACATTCATTGAACGAGTTGTGCTAGCAGAATGCAGAGAGGATGGTGACAAAGTCCCCAATGGGAAAGAGCAAGAAAACAAGGGAAAAAGTCCCAGTTAAACACAGAGTGTGTGGGAGTGGGGGGAGCTGGAGAGGGTGCAGTCCCAAGGGACAGAAATATCCCAGTATTGCCTAAAATTCATTTGGCAAGAGCAGACTAAAGAATTCCAAGAGTGTTGATGAGGGAAGGAGAAAAAGAGTGAAGAAAACATGAGAATAGGTAAAAAGACAGAATAGCAAGGAAGGGATATATGAGAGGGACATAAGCAAAACATGGCATCAATAGGCAGAGTGGGCTTTACAGGACTGCAAAGGGAGGCAAAGGCTGCGGCGGGAGGGATGCAAGCTGAGGGCTGGTAGGGAATACGAGGAATACAAAACACAATGAAATCAGAGATGAGGTTAGAAGTAAAAGGAAGGAAACAGCTGAGGGGGAGAAAAATCACATACAGCAAAACCACAAGGAAAAGTTATTTAAAATACTCTGTGTGTTATAAGTGCAAACATATAGCACTTTGAAGGAGTAAACAGATTAATTGGGTCATTTTAAAGATAAGCAGTAGCAATCAAAGGAAGAAGACAGCTTTCATAAAAGTAAATAAAAATGAAAACAACCTTGCCTAAGAGTGGGGTCAGGTAAGCCAATTTTAGCCATTACAGAGAACGGAATGGATCAGGAAAAACATAAGCACTATTGGTTAGTCTCAAAAATTACATTACAAAATTGGTGAGGTTTTTCAAAGGATTACTAAACTTTTAAATAAATGATACCCAGTTACAACCCTTAGGATTTACAGTGTTCCCTTCATGCCAAGTTTATTTTCATAAAGAACCTATTGATAAAGGAATCACAAGAGCAACGATGACCCCAATAACTCTCAGTGTTTTTACCATGGCGATCACTAGGTTTACAAGTGCTTTAGAAACCCTGAAAGGCCCAAGAAATTGAAAAAAATGTTAAACAACAATCATCTGAACCTGAGGTTGTTTTCAGTTGAGCTTCATTTATAGTCATACATTCGGTGCCTTATCTACCCTTTTCATAGTTCAGTTGGCAAAAGGCCCTTATAATCCCTCTATTGGTTTTTAAAATATAGTAAGAAAAGTGTTAAAAATTATGCAACCTATATAATAAAAAATTACATAACTCATTACTTGGTTAATTCATAAACGCTGCTTAGGCAACAAAGAATGTAGTACATTGATTTATATTTGATTTCATCAGTTTCTGGCAAATTATTATTTGATGTTTACCAGTGGTTACCATAGATTCAAAAGGACATGAACTCTTTCATATCACACGGGAGACAACTGAGACCGCGGGTGATTACCAGGCTCTCCCCACCCTCGTAATGACCATTTCCAAAGTATCATATACCAATTCCATTCACTTCAGGAAAGGTTTTCTTGACTTTCTACCACATATCTTGTCCCACGGGAGAGATAAGTCTATAAAGAAGAAAGAGACAGTGCAACAGCAAAGGGGTGGGGGCCTAATGGAGTGTGCAGGAGGTCTGGCCTGGATCTGCCTCTACCAACATGTATTCCCCTGGGTTACATGTATTCCTCTGGGTTATGTATGGAACATAACTCTTTAGAGTAGAGCCTTATGTATGGAACATAACTCTTATGTATGGAATGCTCCCCCCTCTTGCTGGGGATTCAAAAATTAGAACGCCAACCCTCTACTCTGAAGGAGTCGACAGGCTTATAAGCTTGTAAGTAGAGGGTCGGCCTTCTAAATCTTTGAGTCTCCAGCAAAAGGGGTGTCATATATTAATATTGAACACACATTTGCTGATGAAGGTGTGAATCAAAGGATGAAAGAACATGTCTGAGTGTGGATAGCTCATGACAGTATCAAGACTAGGTACTCATGCCGTGTTCAGTAACACTAGCAATCTTTACTTTTACCTATACGAATAATAGGTTTCTTTTTTTTAAACACATCAGGTAAAAGAATAAATACATTCAAGTTACTATAAAAACTCCTAATCATCCATTTTGCTGTCAAGAATCTCAGTTACAACCTTCTTAACAGCAAAGGAGGGTGAGAAAGGATCTACGACTTTGTATCTTGTGAGCCAAGCTTTATGTTACACTGACATGCAGAGAGATCCAATTAGTGCTTTCTGCCATCAGATGGCACACTGGCCCACAGCACTGTAATCCTATGCCACTGTCCAAATTTTCTGACCTTCAAAGAGAGAGGAAGGAAATTATGATGTGCTGACCTGAGAGCACTGAGGGGCTGGGGTCTTTGCACGTATTATTTTACTTAGTCCTACAAAAAAGTCTTCTCACAATTGGTCATTGTTCTCATTTCGTATACAAAAACCTCAGGCCTAATAAAAGCTAACTATAACTCCCCTCTAGTTACAGAGCAGGTACTGGCAGGGACAGACTTGAATCCAGGTTTGTTGGACTCAGAAGCCAATTCTCTTAGTATCTCTCTGGACTACAGCAACATATGGTTCACTTTCAGAGATCACACCTCTTGATGTGAGCTGCAGTTCTGAGGGTCCTACCCTACAACCGTCATGTGATTATACCAAACTGAAAAAGTGCACTGGGGGTCTCATAAGAATGTTTTCTGTCATAAGAAGAAAGTTATTTACCCCTTGTTGCAGCCTTTATCATGGAAATGAAAATGCTAAAAAATATTTAGGGTCTTGTAATCAGTAACTTCTACTGTGAAAGACAGGAAAAACTGGCTCTTTCCCAAATAATGTTGCTGGAGTTGTATAAATTCTAATGGCATCAACAAGAGAAGCAACAAACTGGTTTATAGAAAGGTCCAGAGGACATACTTCACCTTTCCAAATTTAAAAACTTCCTCCAGGCCAGGCATGGTGGCTTTTGCCTGTAATCCCAGCACTTTGGGAGGCTGAGGCGGGCAGACCACCAGGTCAAGAGATTGAGACCATCCTGGCCAACATGGTGAAACCCCACCTCTACTAAAAACACAAAACTTAGCTGGGCGTGGCGACGTGCGCCTGTAGTCCCAGCTACTCAGGAGGCTGAGGCAGGAGAATCACTTGAACCCGGGAGGCAGAGGTTACAGTGAACCAAAATTGTGCCACTGTACTCCAGCCTGGTGAAAGAGTGAGACTCTGTCTCAAAAACACACACACAAACAAACAAACAAACAACAACAACAAAAACTTCTTCCATTGGCACATAATGCAACTGCTTCCCTGTCTCTTACATGGGGAGATGTGATAAAGTAACTTCAGTGACAGTCAAATGTACCGTTACCTTAAAAAGTGAGATGCTTTCTTGCATAATTTCTATCAATGTTCTATTTCACGTATGTGATACGTTATAAAATACATTTATCTTTCACAGAATTCATTCTAGAGGGAAAATATTAACATGTTAATTTTCTTCAAAGAATGATTTTACAATGTGTGTTTAAAAAGACAATTAAAAACAAATGAAATTTTATACATCATTTGTTTTATAATTAACATATGACTAGAACAGTCTGGAAGCAATGTATTAAATAGAAATAGTTGAAAAATGTTTGCTTTATCTAAAGTGATATTGCAGGACAAGTCTGGGTGTGTGGCACAAATCATTCCGTTATATAAATTTCTCCGGTAGTTACAGGAATATAATTTTCTGGGGATATGCTAAACTAAGCCCAGTGATAAGAGTAACAGACCAAAGGAAACACTGTAAAAACCCAGCTAGGTTATTCAACTTAGCTTTAAGCCTGTCTCTGCTGTTTTTGGAGGACTTTATTTAACTGCTTCTGACTGTATAGGCTAGTAAAAATCAGGCTGTACAGAATTGAAAAAAATAATCTGATTAAATGGATCAGTTGTTTAGAGTCTACAGCAATAAAAATTCCCTGTGATTCACTTCTACAAATAATTGCATGGATCTTTGCAATGACCATATGGTCACTGCAGAAAGAAAATTCAGTCAAATTTGTTAATTCATTAAATAAAATAGCCTCAACAGTCATTCTTGGCTCATCCAATGGAATCTGGACGAAGGAGAGATGCACCTCTTTCCTGAATAAATCCAAGAGACAATCACACATCAGTTTAACCAGGATAAAGAAATCATACAACTTGCAGGTACAAAGATGTTTTCTAAATAGTCATAGTCTTTTTTAAGGCAAGGGATGAGATGCAGGGTTAAAGAAATCTATGTCCAATCACAGAAGCATTTTAATACATTCAAACTCTCATTGTATAGACATCAACATAACTATACCAACTGAACACAATAACAGCAAAAAAATTCTCGTAACATAATTTGTGCCATTACTTTACAATCATGTACAAAGGGAGTCACAATTATTTTCTGAATGGGAACGTCGTTAGAGAGTCAAGTCCTCTAAACTCTCCAGCGGCACCACATTCTTATTCTGCATCTGTATTTCCTGTTTGCTAGTGGCAGAATACTAATTTCAACTAATTTAAATGAAAGCCCCACATAATGTAGCACTCTCATTTTATTTAAACAAAAACTAGAGATAAGCAGCAAGTAAGGGATGGCCCATGAGGCTGCTCAACCCCAGCTTTCTACTATGTAACAGAATTATTAGCTATGCATGGAAACCACTTTTTTCTCTACTGTTAACTATTTTTTTCTCTAATGTTTTTGAATTCTAATCAGAGCCATTACTACTGTTTCTAACTTTGTACCCTCTTTTGCAAGCATTCACAAGCCCCTTATTAAAGCTCTGGGAAGGCTTCCTATCTGATGCTCTGCCAGACACTGTCCTTTTGGACACAATGCATTCAGGTTATTAGCTTGATGTGCATCATTCAGCAAGCTGTCTTACAATTTCACTGATCATCATCTAGTAAGACTGAATTGCTGCCTTGCCCATGGCTTTTAGATTTATATAATTAACCAAAATTAGCTTGATGTTTAAAACACAATGCCAGCCTACTCATTTATTTTTGGAAGAATACTTTAGTGAATACAATGAGTGGGCTGATTTGGAATTGTCAACTTAAACTGTCAAAGTTTTCCTATAAATTACTATACTTAAAAAATTCAAATTCTATTAAGGCAAATACCATTAAAATAAAACTATTTGATAAGACAATCAGGTACTGTATTATTTTCATTTTAGTTCACTATTACATTCAATCGAGTTCTAGTAGGAAATATTTCACACAATGCCTTGAGTGTGTATTGTAAATATTGTTTATATATAGTAACTTCTAGACAAGTATGTAATAGTTTTTGGTTAAATAACTCTACAAAAATATAGCATGAACAAACTGTCTCAACTGTATTATTCAGAAGTTCTTAAGGTCAGACAAAATAAAGGTGCCAACTACATGCTAAAGTAGATAGTAGATAATACTGAAATATTTTTTAAAAACTTGTATCAAATTTATCCTTAAAATGATTCATGAAAACATTTAATTAACTAAATTCTTCATAAAGAAGACTGAAGAACAGAAAACCAAAATGATTTCCATAAAATCATTTCCAGAAAAAAACAGTCTGCAAACAGCACATAGAAAAGCTGAAATTAAAACTCAGCTCTCATTAGTGCTGGCTATTTCTGGTCCCACTGATACCACAGTACAAGTGATACACATTTTAGAGGTCGCTGGACCTTGTTTTGAATAATTTCAGGTAAATTCAAACTACTCTCTAGCTCCGTGTCTTTCTTGTAAGCTTGTGACAATAATACCTACCTCGTAAGGATCTAATACATGACTATTTTCTTATAAATTATGTGAACAGCACAAAGCATCACTTAGAGATGCTCCGTAAATGTTAGTTCACTCATAATTCATTTCTAAACTCATTCAGCCAATATTAACTCTGCATGCCTAAATGCACTGTTCTAGGCACCAGGGTGGACAACCCACATGATGTCTCTACTCTCATGGAGCTGTCATTCTAGTAAAAATAACAATGAAGAGTTTGGCTTGTGACATAAATGCCAACGAGCAGTCCCTCAATCAACCTGTCCTCACCCCTCCATTGAGCACAGGGTTGCTGGGCGCCAGCCAATTGCTCTGGAGCATAGGAAAGGTTGTATTTGAATTCTGCCCGACTGCTTTACTACTTCTCTCTTATACACTTTATCTGCTCCTTTTTTTTCCTACACTGTCTCCCAGTCTCAACCATCTATGATTTTAAATAGTATGCTTCAAGTTGTGCCAAACACTGGAATTTGGCCAGGAAGGTGGCTGGGAGTAGGGAGGGGGTAGGCATGGAAAAACAGTAACTCAGCCATGCCCAAATCAGAGCAGCTGTCTCTATTTTATCAGTGTTATGCCCCCTGCTTAATATACTAGGCTTCCAGTGCAAGTTTCTGGTGGGAATAACTTTAGTGCTAAAGGAATGTTTGGAGGCAAAAAAGTGCACCAGTTTAAGTATGCCCCATTCTTTAACAAGTTGATGCACAGAAAAAAGAAATGAGGGTGCAACAGGGGAATCCAGCATATTAAAAGAAACTTATGAGACAGAAAAACCAAACAGAATATATGTGGTTTTTGAGTGGGTCCTTGTCAGCTATTAAGAGGCGTTTTTGAGACAACCAAGGAAAATTTTAAAATAAACTAGATATGCAATAATTGTTAATTTTCTTAGGTATCACTAGGATAGTATGTTATGTGGTAAGACATGCTTTTTAAACAAGATGACTACTGAAATATTTAGAAGTAAAAAAGTCACAAAGTCTGAATTTTACTTTTAATATTTACAGCCAAAAAAAAAAAAAAAAAAAAAACCCATGATGTGAATATGACAGCCAACAACTATGAAATCTTACTGATGAGTGTGCATTATATACTTCTCTTGGCTTTCTGTATATTTGATGTTTTTCATCAAAGAACATTTTTAAAAGTCTGGTATGCTCAATACCTACTGGCATTCACAGGCCTTAATATACCTTAAGCCTCCTAAAGCGAGCAACACATTAAAACTACACGCAGGTTGTTACATTTGTACTTAACTACATAATCTAATTATAGTATTTTTAAAATACCAAAACAACTAACAATCATAAAGACAATAGATGGTGTCCTAGTCTGTTTGGACCACTATAACAACATACCTTAGACTGGGTAATTTATAAACAACAGAAATTAATCCCCTCCCCTTGAGAATTGCACTGGGCTGAGAGATTCATTTCTAACTAATAGAACAGAGCAAAAGTTACCAGCTGTCACTTTGGATATCAGACTATAAAAGACTACAGCTTCCTGACTCTGTCTCCCTGCCTCCGTTTTCTTTTCCTTCTTGCTTGCTTGCTCTGATAATGTGAGGGAACATGTCACATGCAAGCTGCCCTATGGAAAGGCTTGGGTGGCAAACAAAAGCGTATGAGGAAATGAGGCCTCAGTTCAACAGCCTGCAAAGACCTCAATCCTGCCTCCAACCACAGAAGCATGCTTGAAGAAAAGGATCCTTCTGTAGGGAAGCCCTGAGTGACTTAGCCTGTGAGAGACTCTATGTAAAGTTCCTAGGGTTGCCATAACAAACTACCACAGGCTGGGTGGTTAAATCAACAGATTTATTTCTGGAGGCTAGAAATGCAAGGTCAAGGTGTTAGCAAACTGAGTTTCTTCTGGGGCCTCTCTCTGTCTTCTTGAGGATGGCTGCTTCTTTCTGTGCCCCCACATGGTCTGCTCTGTACACAGAGGATATGCACGCATGGCTGTATCCAAATTTCCTCTTCTGCTAAGCACTTCAGCCATATTAGATTAGGGTCCAGTCTAACAGCTTCATTTTAACCTAACTACCTCTTTAAAGAGCTTATCTCCAAATATAGGTACTGAGCGTTAGGACTGCAACATACAAATTTGGTGGGGAGGGGGCAGAGAGAAGAATAAATTCACCCCGTGACAGACCCTAAAGCAAAGGACCCGACTAATTTGCTTTTGAATTCTTGAACTACAGAAAATGTGAGATAGTAAAGGTTGTTTCAAGCCACTAAGTTCTGGAGTAATTTATTCTGCAGCACAGATAACTAATATAACACACCAAGTAAAATAGTTAATCACCATTCACTTTCTGGGCCCAGGAAAAAACAACTTTATTACAATTTTTCATATAAATTTACACACAACAACTCAAATTTTATTCCCTATCTTCCTGCTTTCGAAAGCATATATACCTGAAATGGTCAATGTCCTTTGAATGCAAATAATTGCTTAACTGTCATACATGAACCTGAAATATACCCATCTCATAAACGCCAATTCTAAATATCAAATACCTATCATTACTTCTGATATTACTTCTCATACCTGTATCATCAACATGCAATATGTGGAAAACTATGAAATTCATCAGTTTAAAGAGAAGACGGTCATCTCTGTTCTATATTTGAAAAATATTTTCCAGTTTTAGATTTATAATCACCTGTTAGAATGAGCAACCAATTATCTGTTATTTATTTCCTTCCATTCACCTTTGTATACAAATTTGCTTCCATCTTCAGCACTCGTCTACTTAAAAAACTATGTAAGTGAATTAGTATTCTTACTGCAAGATGGTACCCACAACACATCAGCTCTTTAGACTGACATTTATTATTTATTCCACTTGTTACTTAAAATGAATGATCCACATTACTTAAAGGCCAAAAAGCATGTTTTCCTTCCATTTGGATTTCATTTCCCTCCTCCTAATTACAAATCTATAATTAGATTATGACTTAGGATTTTTTTTTCCCTAACCATTCCAAGAAGGTCTTTACCACTTAAATCTTTACATCAAAGATTTCTAGTTTGCTATATAAGGAAAAAATATGAACAACATCACAAATTTAGGCACTTGATATACTGATTTCCAAAAATGTCTCTGTACTTATGTTTTAGTCAATGAAATCTTAGAGAACTGCTTTGCATGTTATTTTTAACTGTATGGTTTTATTGATATTAATTTGGAATTTGACAAAGTATTTGTATCTTTTCTTGTTACTATCAATATGTCAGTATGTTACTGAACATTAGTCAATGAAATCCAATTCTCTTTCATTCAGTTCCCACCAGTATTTACATACAGTGAAGAGATTCTGCTTGTATTCTTTTCTCTTTGACTTGTTCACTATACTGTAAGTGATATCTGATTACTTTCTTCACATTGTTTTAAACACTGAGTTTCCCATTGAGCATATACTACAGAAGTATTTCCCTTCTCAACTTTACTTTCTTTTATTTCTACTGATGTATAGATGCCCCCTTCTTACAATGGGGTTATTTCCTGATAAATTCATCATAAATTGAAAACACTGTAAATTGAAAGTGCATTTAATACACTTAACCTACTGAACATTATAGCTTAGCCTAGCCTACCTTAAATATGCTCAGAACACTTACCTTAGCTTACAGTTGGGAAAAATCACCTAACACAAAGCCTTATTTCATAAAAACATGTTGAATATCTCACGTAATTTACTGAATATTGTACTGAAAGTGAAAAATATGATGGTTTTATGGGCAGTTGAAGTACAGCTTCTACTGAATGTGTATTACTTTTGTACCATTGAGGTAATAAGTTGAAACTCTGTAAATCAAGGATTGTCTGTCTTTCTTTTTTTTTAAATCTGGAGTTGCCTTTTTTCTTCAAAAATACTTTCCTATTATGTCTTATTTATTATGTTTCCAAATTTTTCTTCTTTTGGTCTTTATTATACTCGACTAGCACTACCTCTGGGTGTAATTTATAGCATGGAGAGGATAAACCACTTTATACACATAAAATCAGCTGTCATCCTGATATTCTCCGTAAGAAATATTCTGGTTCTAGATTTACCTCTTACACTTTCTTAATTGAAATGTCATCTGGCATATATTAATGTCTACTAAATATTTGTTGCTTTATATAATTACATGTTAAGAAGAAAAATGTAGAATGTCATGTTAATATTGCTAAACCCTTATGATATATAACATATTAAAATAGATCTAAAAGAGAAAAATTCTAATATTTTAGACATTTTGGTAACAATGTATACAGTTAGATGGTAAAGACTTACATATGAAAGCAAACTACTTCCTCTTAGTCCCTATCTGACCATCATTACAGTCCAAAACAATCCGTTCCATGTTGGTGGCCGGCTTATGAGGTTTCTCTCAGATTGTGGTCTGAAGGGGAGTAAGAGATCAGGATATAGAATATTAATAGGGTATTTTAAAAAATCAAACAGCGAGGTCCTTGACTATCTCGCAACTATATCTGTCAAAGATCTTTGGACAGAGCTATTACCAGAACTGGGCAACAGAATCAGTCATCATTGTGATATGAGAGGTTAAAGTCTATAGAAAAATAGGATTTGATAGATAACCTTCTAGAATGCATCTATTCTGTATACCCTGTTAAACAAGCAAACTATACTCATGGCCTTCTAGACACCAAGGCTAGCCCAGGGAAAGGGGATACAGAGATGATATTGAGTATCAGCTGCACAGAACACTACAATACATATTGATTTAGAGCTTTTGAAAAAAATGCATGATATGAAACAAAATTAACAATTAACTCTGGCTAGAAGACTTTGAAAAATCTTGAAGTAAGAACATCTGAACGCATGACAAGCATTTGTCTTTTTTAACTTAGAATTATATAAGGAAAGTGTTACGCTCCTTTCCAATAATATATATTTATATATAATAATATCAGAACACTGACCACAGGCAAAATCAAACTAGATATAAGCACCCACACAGAAGAAGCTAAGTCATTTTACAACCGTTCATTCAGAAGATGAAATTTCTCACCTGGGCATGTGCAGGGAAATAATTTTGCTTTGGTAGTCCTCAAACTAAACTCAGCACCAGAATCAACCACATCAAAGGTCATTGAATCAGATTGTTCTGTGAACATTTTAGAAATTTAGACACAGTGATTATTCAGAAACTCCCAGACAGTGACTCTGCTATCTTATAGATGGGGCTAAGTTTGGTTAGTGTGGGTATGCTTCCTCCTTCAATTCATTACTGACTAGAAATGCCTTAACAACAATATGTATACACCTAAAATACTCACATTTTAAAAGTTATTTTCTTACAATCACAACTGGACTTGCTCTTTACTATGAGACATTTGGATTCTATGTGAGTGCTTTTTGTGTCATAAACCATTTAGGGTCTGGCCTACAGACCTAGTAAGTTTCAAAGGCAGAAGAGAAGATGCAGAGCTCAGTCCTTGACACTGAACTTTCTCACTGCCTCTAAGGATGGAAGAGGTCAGTTTGGTGAGCAACATGTTTGGTATCATCATTTCATATTTTCCAGAGGTAATGGTTACAAAAGTCTTCTCAGAAACAAGATTTACCACCCACCAGAGACATAGGCATACATGACCATGGTTTGTTAGGTGCCTATAACTTGATCTTTGCATCAGAGGGAAATTCTCTCTGTGGGGACAGGGCCCATCTTCCATGCAAAATTAAAAAATTGTCTTGTACTCAAAGCTGCTCTTCTCAACATACCCTTCCCAAGGGATTTGGCCCTATTGGGTGTCCTCCTAGGTACCTGCACATTCATTCAAACACTGATCCTGAGAAATTACTGGTTGAGTACAAGCACTATCTCCATGGGCAAAAGGAGCTAGGTTCAAATTGCATTTTTCCACTTAGCAATACGTGATCTTGAATTAAATATGTACTGCCTCACAGCCACAGTTTCCTCATCTGCAAAATGGGGATAGTACTTGCTCATAGTTGTTTTGAGGACTAGCTGAGACAAATGCTTAGCACAGTATTAGGAACACGGTCAGTGCTCAATATTAATCCCCAAGTCCATGTCATAAATTTTGACAAGTACTACATGGTAGTTCCATCCTTTATTTTTAACAAAATTCAATAAAATTTTAATAAAATTCAGGTGATTTCATCTATATTAGACATTTATTATATTTACATTTATACATTATAGGGTTTTTCTGTATATATACAACCTATGTGTTACTATTTTTAACAGTATAGAATCTAAATTATCTGGAAACTTCTTAACCATAATCATTACCTACTCCCTTATAAAACAATTTTTTCCTGTTTTCTATTTTAAGTTAATGAAGGACCTCAACTGCAGATAATCTAAATTTCACTCCAATATTGTAGTACCTGTACCTTCATTCTAGCTCAAAAATTCCTTCTAAAAGTCCTCATTGATAAAAAAAAGAAAAGAAAAAAAAAAAAAAAAAAAAAAAAAACATGGGCCAGGTGCAGTGGCTCACACCTACAAATCCGAGAACTTTGGAAGGCTGAGATGGGAAGATCACTTGAGCCCAGGAGTTCAAGGCCAGCTTGGGCAACACAGCAAGACCCTGTCTCTACAAAAAAAAATAAAAAATAAAAATAAAAAGTCAGCAGGGTGTGGTGGCACATGCTTGTTGTCCCAGCTACTTGGGAGGCTAAGACAGGAGTTCAAGGTTACAGTGACCTATGATCACGCCATTGCACTCCCACCTGGGAGACAGAGTGAGGCCCTGTCTCTAAAAAAATAAAAATAAAAATGTACTTTGTAGCACTATTAATCAGATGATGATGAAATAAGCATTCTCACCTTATTTAAATATTAATAAAATGAAATTTAAAAATTCATTTAAATATATCTACCAAAATAATGAAAACTACAAAAGGTAAAAGAGATGGGGAAGATTTTGTATTTTGCCTGATCTTAGACATTCTACAAAATGAAAGTTTTTCTTCAGAATAAGCTATATTGTCACCTCTTTTTTTTTGGAAGTCAATATTTAAGATATACTGATATAATAAGAAAAGAAAAATCTGCAGAAAAATGAAGAAAACATAATGAATTGAGACCTACATTTAAGTACGTAAATAAGCACCATCCTGAATAAAATTCAAAAGCCACAGCCAGCCCTGGTTAAGAACCCTCACAATCAGGCTCCCTCTGCCATATCGAACTCCCCCCATCCAGTGCTACTTCCCTGTGTGCATGCTACACTCTAGAGACTAAATGCACAGACATTTCTGATATAACTGGTCTCTGGGCTGGTATCTATGTCATTCCCTCCATCTGGAATGTCTTCTTCTGCCATCTCTGCCCACCAAAACTCCTCTCCAGCCTGTAAGACCATGCCTCACTGCCAGCCCCTCCACATGCCCATCTCTGAGCTTCCAAGGTACCTGAGCTCATGCTTTCCCATACTCTCACCACTGGCATTACTGTAAATTTGTCTAACATTTGTCTACTGCTCCCCATTAGAACCTAAGCTCAATCAGGGCGCGAATTAATCCATATAGACTAATTCATCTTCACGTCACCACAACCCCCAGCAGAGGCCCTTGCAAAAAGGATGCAATCAGTGCATCATGAAGGTGTCACAGTGGCAGGTGACGTGATCCTGCCTACCTTACCCACACAATTTGGAACACATATAGACTGTGGCCCAATAGGAGCTCTAAGAGTTGCATTTTGTATTAGAGAGTCAACCCATTTCATCCAGAAACATGGCAAACATGGAACACAGAAGACAATTTTATTCAAGTCAATGCTTTGCTTAATGCAGAGGGATCCTTAATATGACCTGAGGTCAAAAAAAAAAAAAAAAAAAAAAAGGAGAGAATGTTCATCAAGACAGGGCTAGGCAGACCAAGGGTGAACTTAGGAAGGCCATAAAATATCTCACTGGACTCATATCCTTCTTAAATCAATGATCAAAACGTGTATTTATTTAATGTCTATTATTTTAAAAGATTATTTTAAGAATGAAAGTAATTTATTTATTTATTTATTTTTACTGTCAACTTACTTATCTGTGCTTCAGCATCACTTAAGGATGGTACCACATTTTTGGGAACTGACCCAAAACAAGCATTAGTCACAATTATTCCTTAAGATCTATAAAAGATATTAGATTGGGAAAAACAGAAACAAGTAATATTTTATTTTGTCCCATTATATTCTACAGTGAAAGAGAACACTGTCTAATTAGAATCTTTTGTTTTCTTTCTTCACACTGAGACATTATACCTTTCATAATCACATAATCATTGAAACCAAACGACTTCATCCTTAAGAAAACCAAATTTCCAATGATTCACTGCCTTTGTAACTTCAATCTGCTCAAATGATCTGACCAATTAAAAGGAATGTACCTGTAACATAAATGGAACATGTGAGGAAGCTTTCCAACGCCATAAACGAAGGGAACTGAATCAGCTGCCTATTTCATTTTATGCATAGCAACAACTGACCAGCAGAACGAATGTTTTTATGGGTGGCTATTATTTTAAATAATCTAAGCCTTAGACTTGGTCTACCCAAAATATAACTTCACAATACTTCGGATTTTGTGTTTAAAATTCAAAATATCAAAAATTTAAGAGACATTAAAGGCAATGATTACAGCCAGGCTTGCACTTTCTAGTATATAAATAAGGAAAACATTTTCTTTGTTTTATAATAGAAGACCAGCTAACACCTACATATGTTTATTTAGACATGTACTATCCAGTAGTCGCTAGCAATATATTTTTTTTAAATTTATTTATTATTATTATACTTTAAGTTGTAGGGTACATGTGCATAACGTGCAGGTTTGTTACATATGTATACTTGTGCCATGTTGGTGTGCTGCACCCATCAACCCCATCAAAAAGTGGGCAAAGGATATGAACAGACATTTCTCAAAAGAAGATATTCATACAGCCAACAGACACATGAAAAAATGCTCATCATCACTGGCCATCAGAGAAATGCAAATCAAAACCACAATGAGATACCATATCACACCAGTTAGAATGGCGATCATTAAAAAGTCAGGAAACAACAGGTGCTGGAGAGGATGTGGAGAAATAGGAACACTTTTACACTGTTGGTGGGATTGCAATATTTTTTTTAAAAAAAATTTAAAGTCAGTTGCTCAGTTGCACTAGCTACATTTCAAGGGCTCAAGTGCTCCATGTTGCTGGTGGCTACCATACTGAATAACACAGAATGATCTTTCCATGAACACAGAAAGCCCTACAGGACTGTGCTGCTAGACAATCACAAAGAAAAAAATCATATATAAGTGAATGAATCAATGAAGAAATGACATACCGTTGTCATTTGTTGACTAATCAACAAACACATCTATTAAAAACATAAATTTCCATGTTAAATGTGAGAATGGATCATAGTTGCCTAGTTATCTTTCAAAATTGATATTGTATTTAATTATCAAATTTCTCCACTCAAACCAGAGAACAAAAATATTTCTGCATGTTTCAAAAGACTGCATTTTCTAATTTAAAAATACCAAAACACATAGGTATAACTTAGAATAATTCATCACATTCAAATCAACCATAGAATTCTTTTAAACTACACCTATATATTTAAAAATCACACAGTAGGCTGGGCACGGTGGCTCATGCCTATAATCCCAGCACTTTGGGAGGCTGAGACAGGTGGATCACCTGAGGTCAGGAGTTCGAGACCAGCCTGACCAACATGGTGAAACCATGTGTATACTAAAACTACAAAATTAGACAGGTGTGGTGGTGCATGTCTGTAATCCCAGCTACTCAGGAGGCTGAGGCAGGAGAATTGCTTGAACCTGGGAGGTGGAGGCTGCAGTGAGCAGAGATTGCGCCACTGCACTCCAGCCTGGGCGACAAAAGTGAAAACTCCGTCTCAAAAAAAATAATCATGTAGTATACATCTACTAAGATGGACAACACAAAATGCTGGTGAGAATGTGAAGTAAAAGGAACTCTCAGGCATTGTTGGAAGGAGTGTAAAGTGCTGTCACTACTTTAGAAAAATGTCCAGTAGTTTCTTCTCAGACTAAACACATATCTGCCTCATGGTCCAACAATTCCCCTCTTAGATATCTACCCAATAAAATGAAAACATTTTATTACATTTACAGAAAGACTTGTAGTAGCATTCAAAGAAGCAGCCTACAGACAATAAAAGACATATTAACTGTAGTATATTCAGACAATGGCATATTATGCAACAATAAGAACGACTGTATACATGACATAAATACATCTCAAAAACATTACAAGTGGAAGAAAAACATACTGCATGATTCAATTTACATGAAATTCTAGAACGTGAAAAACTAAACTATGATTAATCCAAGCAAAACAAAACCCTGAACAGTGATGGCTGCTGGAAGAAGGCAGGGGAGGTGAACAACTGGGGTGACGGAAATGTGTTGTACCTTGATCACTATTTTTAGAATTGATAGATTTTGGGTTTTAACCAAAATAAAGAAGTGGCATAAAATAAGAACAAATTGCTAATTTACTTTCCTCTTTACCAGCGAAGGCACAGCTAAATTAAAAATCTATCATGGCAAATTAAGGAACTGAAATACGACAAAATGATCAAATGATGTACATGGATATCTTACAACAGCTGAGTAATCACAGAAGAGTGCTTTCTGCAGAGCTACTACTCCTTATTAGTCTCTCATCATCCACTGTTAATTAGCACTTGGGCTGCTCAAAGTTCAACAAGGCACACAAGTTCTAGTTATCCTGCTTCAGAGAAATTACAAATGCTATTTCCAATATGCTATGTCTTACATAAGGCTTTCATATTTAAAATGTATAATGAATAAGCAACCTGTACCTACTTTTCTATTTAATTTACCATTGGTAGACGCAGGAGGAAGACAAGGGAACCTGCCCAAGGCCTTGTCTGGGTGTGCCCGCAACAGACCAGGGGGCCCACCTGTGCAGTGGGAGAATGGGGTGGAGCCACCAGGAATTCCCACCTTATGCAAGGGGGAATCTGGCCTCTTCAGCTTGTGCATGGTGGCCCGGTATTCAATACGTGAGGTGGGAGCCTATTGGCAGAACCTTCCCTTTTTTCATATTTATTTTTTGCTGAGAGTTTTCTTTTAATAAATTCTGGTCTCCTCGCCTTTCAATGTGTCCATGTGTCTAATTTTTCTTGGTTGTGACACAAGAACCTAGATTTTAGCTGAACTAAGGGGCAAAAACCTGCATCATTTTTGTGGCCCATACAGGGACACGAGGAAAGGTAAGTAAAACGCAGAACAAAAAATCTTTTTTCCCTTTTGTTTCTGAGGCTTTTTGTCCTTGGACATCTTCTGAGGGTAGAGGAAACTGTGCCCCAAACCCTGTCACTCCAGGGGGTTGGAAATGTCAGCCTTGGTCCAACCCAGCCTTTTCTATGGCATTGTCCTTCTCTTTTGGGGACTGTAATGGCACCACCTCACCCGACAGCCACAGACGTGCATGGGATGGATGGGCAAGCAGCGGCTCCCCGGACCCCTCACCTCCTGGCTGGGGCTGGGGCTGGGGCACATGGCCCAAGGGCCTGTGTGGCAGGCTTGCCAGCATTCTCCAACACAAGTCCACAGAGCCTTCCCCTCCCCAGGCCAAGGGGCAGAGCTCCATCCAAGCCCCAGGGAAGAAACAGCAATTAGAAGTTCTCTCCCTGTTGGAGGAATCGACAGGCATAAGAATAAGAGGTTCTTGCCCAGGGCATCCTTCCAACCCTGCAGTTTGGGCTGATATATATATTTTTTCTTTTCTCCACCCTGTCAGCAGTTAACACAGCCTTGCACTTACAGCTGTTTTTTTTTTTTTTTTTTTTTTTTCTTTTCTCCACTGGGTCAGGAGTTAACTTTTATAAGAAAGGCTTTTTTTTTTTTCCTTTTAGAAGACATTTTACTAGACCAGGACCCCAGCTATCACTGTTTATCTTCTCTGTAAAGTTTTGATTATCAAAAGGGATTTATGAGTTGGTCTTAAGCTGTAGCCAATATGATGTGCTTTCCATGTTTTACTGTATGGTTCTGTCAGAAAGAGTGGTACTTTAGGATGGGATGCAGGCCCAGGACTCTATAGGCCCACTGTGGAAGCCAGCCCAGCAAATTGGTCAGTGGCAAACTTTGCTGCAGGCCTCCATCTAGTTTTACATCCTTGGAATTATGACCTGTAACCACATGGCAATGCTCTGTTTGGCCTCTGTCATTTTACAATGGTGGCCCAGGTTCAGTCCTGGCTTAGAAAATGAGTCCTTTCTTGTTGGATATCTGTGTGATCTTTGCCTTATGTTGATTCTCCTCCACTCCACAAACAGCCCTCAATTTTCCTCTCTCTGAGCACCTGAAATGTTACCTTTGGTAAGGTTCAAAACCCAGAAATATTGGCTGCTTGGCACAGCTAAAGTCAGGTAGAAAGGGATTTAAAAGGATTTTCTTAAAAACTGTTCAGCTTAATTAAAAGTGGATATCCAAGTTATAGGTATATTTAAAAGGCCTTTATGTTTTTCTCTTTTTGGATTTTCTTTTTTTGGAGAAAGGTTACTGAATTATTTTTCTCCATTTTGCCTTGCTACTCTTTTTTTTTTTTTTTTTTTTTTTTTTTTTTTTTTTTTAATTGAGAGAGTTTTGTTCATTACCCAGGCTGGAGTGCAATGACGCAATCTCCTCCACCTCCTGGGTTCAAGCAATTCTCCTGCCTCAGCCTCCCAAGTAGCTGGGATTACAGGCATGTGCCACCACACCCAGATACTTTTGTAGTTTTAGTACAGATGGAGTTTCACTATGTTGGTCAGGCTAGTCTCGGACTCCTGACCTCAGGTGATCCACCCACTTTGGCCTCCCAAAGTGTTGGGATTACAGGCATGAGCCACCACGCCCAAACTTGCCTTGTCACTCTTAATGCATGTATGAGAGGCCCTAAGATAATTTCTGATAGCCTGGGACTGCTTTGGAAGAACAGAAAAGGTACCACAGTTTCCATTTTGGGAGAAACCTCTGTTTTCCTCATGGAGTCCCAGGAATTGGAGGTAGATCCCTGTCAAAGTCTGTCTTTGTCAGCTATACCTGTTTATTAGGCCCTAGAAACTACATGCTTTCCAACCCTTGCTCTTAAAGGGCTCCACCCAGAGGCCAAAAATTCAATTAGGAGATGGCAAACAAAAAATCTTATAGTTACTGGATCTTCTGCCTGTCTGTATAGTTATATATGTATTGCGTGTGTAATGTCTATTTTAAAAAAAGAGCTCTAATTAACTGACTTAAAGAAGGATAAGTGCTTGGATCAAATATTTCTTAAAGGGAAGATAAAAGCCATAGTACCTTCTGGCTCATGGGACTTTAATCTTTGAGAAGTGAAAATAACCTTAAGATTATTGGTAAAATGCATATCCCATCAAAAGGTAAATTTTTGCTTGGAGTTAAAGGATTGTTTTGAAATAAGATAAAGCTCAAAGTTTAAACAAGTTATGGAAGGATTGTAAAAATTAATCTTGCAAAAGAAATTCCATATGTGAACATACTGACTAAATTCAAAAGGGTATTATACGGCTTTTCGATAAATTGAGCATTGAAATAAAAGCACAACAAAGTTCTCTTAAGGCACTAATCTGCGCTCTGTAGCAAAATTGGTGAAGTGTTATAAAAGGTGTTTTGCTTTTTAAAATTTCTGAGTCATCATTTTGGCAAAATAAATAACTTACGGTAATCTGGAATTTTATTTTATAACATCAAGTGTTTTGCACTTGTAACATATTTAATAGGCTTCCCAAAATCAAATTTCAGTTTCAAAGTTGTCTTTCCTAGCTTTTGGATGCTACAGAGGACCCCAGAAGAAAAGTAAGCAGGGTTACCTGACATGTTTAGGTACATGGGATTGCCAAAATGATGTTTAATCTTCTTCAGGTTATATTTTCGGGAATAATAATGTATGTTCCAAAATTGTATGGTATGCCTAAAATTCTAATGTCTGAGTATATGCTATCAATCACAATTGTTAAGTTATTGTAAACCACAGAGATAACCAGATTTATTTGTCAATTTCTGATTATAACTACCATGGACATTTTGTTATTGACAGATAATTGTTGTCTTGTTTTGATCTTCAAGAAATGATTTACAATCAGCTATGGAACTTTGACAGGTTCTCTCAAATGCAGGTTTCTGATAACTTGGAAGACTGCGACATTGGAATAAAGAAAAAATGTACAGGACTCATGGAGAGCTAAAATGTTCACGAATATCAAGCAAAACAAGAGTTAACTAAATGGACTGAACAACAGAAAACTGAAGTAATCTTTTTGACTTGCTTGGAACATTGCTCATCCTTGTTTTGTCTTTCAGAGTCAAGAAAACTTATTTTGAGCTATTAATGGCCTTTAATAATCAAGTAAGGTATACTCCTGTGAACAAAATTTGGAGCATGTTTGTCTCTCTCTGCCTGGCTTCTCCAGAATTTAGAAACTAGTTGTGAGTATTCTTAACTTACGGCAATATAGTTGTTTGCATCAGTGAAGTAGGAATCCATTTTCTTTTGCAATAGGACACAACTGGAGAAACCAGTTGTTTTACTGAGGCTTTGACTGAAAAGGTATGCTTCCCTTTAAGGAATCAAGCTCAACTCGAAAAGCCAGTAAAAATCCCCTTGGTAAAACTGGCCTCATACCTTGTCTACATAGTCCCTATACAGGGGTCCTAACCTGTGGTGAGTAAAGAATGACACTCTCCCAGCTACTCGGGAGGCTGAGGCAGGAGAATTGCTTGAACCTGGGAGGCAGAGGTTGTAGTGAGCCGAGATCACACCATTGCACTCCAGCCTGGGCTACAAGAAGGAAACTCTGTCTCAAAAAAAAAAAAAAAGTCACTTTCCAGCAGGCCCAGGAACCACATGCTCTTGAGACCTCAAAAAGAGAGATGCTTACTACTTACCCAACTCACAGGTGTTTGAGGGTAGAAACCCATGGCTGGGCTCAACTTTAGAATATCCTATCTGAGATTCCCTGTGATACAGAGTTCCATCAAAGCCAGTCTAAAAGGCCTACGTAGAAATAATTATTCTTAGCCAGGCGCAGTGGCTCACGTCTGTAATCCCAGCACTTTGGGAGGCCGAGGTGGGAGGATCACGAGGTCAGGAGATTGAGACCATCCTGGTTAACACAGTGAAACCCCGTCTCTCCAAAAAAATACAAAAAATTAGCTGGGCGTGGTGGCGGGCACCTGAAGTCCCAGTTACTTAGGAGGCTCAGGCAGGAGAATGGTGTCAATCTGGGAGGTGGAGCTTGCAGTGAGCAGAGATTGTGCCACTGCACTCTAGCCTGGGTGACAGAGCAAGACTCTGTCTCAAAAAAAAAAAAAAAAAAGAAAAGAAATAATTATTCTTGGTGCACTTTATGCAAATAATCAGGCCAAGTATAAGACTAAAGTCTATTTTGCAAACAACTCAGTCCCATCATAATTTTTTTTTTTTAACAAAAATGAGGACTGGAGATAAATTACATTTCAAAACTTTCACATTTGACATTAAATTCTAGACTCATTAGTTGTTTTTTTAAGTTTTTGCCTACATTTTAGACTAACCCTGCTTATTCCTGTGAACCAACCAGAAATCTCCAGTTTCAGGTGAGAAGGAACAAGAGGGATGGGTAATGTAAATATCTGGATCAATATTCTAGTTCTGAGCAATTATCCTGCATATCCTGCAAATCCTGCCAGGTGATGGGAATAAATAGGGTGCCCATCATCCAGAGGTTTTTTTGGGAAAGTAAGACCAAGGGGGCTAACCAAAGCCAAGCCCCATGCACCCAAATCTTAGCAAGGATAACTATAGCCACCAGTTACCTGGGCATGTCACAAGACATCCTTTTTTCTCCTTTGTTGGAGGAGGACTCAATTCTACAGCTTCACCTTAGCATTCAGCTTATGACAAGGAGTCCATACAAAGCCCCCCCACTTCCCCGAGATGCATTTTTGGTCCCAAACTCCATTCCAAGCTTCAGGTCAAAGTCCTCTGAAAGAAAACTGGATCTGAGGGATCCAGAGGCAGATGATAACAGAATTTAAAAGGCACAGTGCAGGTGATCATGACTAATTCCTGCCAATTAAGCCAAGCCTTCCATTTCATGGATGAAGGTCACACCAGTATCCATGGCATAAATGAGGTCTAGGGAACTCGAAGGCTCCTGACACCAGAGGAGATAGGGCATACATGGGTACGAGTGGATATTTCCAATCCCTAGGTCCCCCTGTTAACAGGGTTAAAGGCGCTTTGACACCCATGGGCAGCACCCTGTCGTGGTCACCAGGACTCAGGGATGCGAGGACAGAAGAAAGAGCAATGTCTCACTTTCTCTCTCTCACGTAGCCCGGGTATTCAAGGGGAAGAGGAAAGAACCAGGGATGCCTGCTCCCCTCTTTCTAGATGAGTAGTCATTCATTTTCAGTCTGTACCCTTTTCCAATGCATCCTGAATCCCTGAGTTTCCTTTTTCCGCCTCTGTCCTCTCTTCACATATAATTGTGTTGCCACACTATGGGACACACCCCTTGGGTGCATCCTCCAACCTGGCAAAAGTTAACTTCCCAAACCTTAAACTGGTTGGCTAAGGATTGGGTTCAGGAGAAGGGAACCCAGAGCCTGACATGCTGGCAAAAGGGTAAAGGTTGGTTTGTTTTTTTCTAACCAGTTGGGCTTTTGGCTTCCCTCTCCCTGTACAAGCTGGTAAAAGGCCTCGGGATTTACCCCAGCTTGTTTCATTTTGCTATGTGTTTTCTAATAACTCCATTTGTCTCTTCTCTCCAAACTGTCATGCAATCGGAGCCTCAGACAATGGCCCCTTCTGCTGTGGACGCTTAGATAGGCCTTTCAGGGAGACCTAACTGCCATTTTCCCAAAAGAGCACCTTCTGTCAGTAGGAAGCAGTTCAGATGGGTCTTCATCCTCTTCCTTATCCTTATTCTAATGCAGTTAGATGTACTACTTTAGAGATGGGAATGATAGATGCAGGAGGAAGAGAAAGGAACCTGCCCAGGGCCTTGTCTGGGTGTGCCTGCAGCTGACTGGGGGACGGCCTGAGCACTGGGAGAATGGGGTGGAGCCACTGGGAATTCTTGTACTATGCAGTGGGGAGA
Organism: Macaca fascicularis; assembly: GCF_037993035.2. NCBI lineage: Eukaryota > Metazoa > Chordata > Mammalia > Primates > Cercopithecidae > Macaca > Macaca fascicularis. Next base: position 153,202,780 of record NC_088379.1, read on the forward strand.
AGTCAGGCCTCTTCAGCTCCTGTGTGGTGGCCTGGTATTCAGTTTGTGAGGTGGGAGCCTGTTGGCAGGACCCTTCTTTTTTTTTTTTTTTTTTCCTGAGTGGTTTCTTTTAATGAATTCCACTCTCCTCACCTTTCAGTGTGTCCACATGCCTAATTTTTCCTGGTCATGACACAAGAACCCAAGTTTTAGCTGAACTAAGGAGAAAAAAAAAAATCCATCATCATTGCTTGAAGTTCTTAAGTGGTAAATGAAATGATAAAATAAAAACTTCATCATTTGCAAAATAATAGAAAAAAACTGTAAAGCTTTTTTAGTTTTACTGGAATAACAGAAAATCCTGGTACACATACAATGAAAAGTATGAAATCGTTCATTTTTCATCTAATAAATTCTGAATCTTGCTTCATGTTTTCTCAGTTTTTGTTCTAGATCAAGTATCTTTTGGGTCCAGGAAGAAATAAATTTTTTCTCCTTGATTCTTCTCAGAATAAAACAGTCTTCTTTTAAAGACAGTGAAAAAAACAGCAACCTTTCAGAAGCTGAGGGTACCACTTTTCCCAAGAGATGTAGAGTCTTTTAGAGGGGAGTCTGGGCCCCATCTGCTGTGCTCCCACTTTCCAGGTCTGTACACAGCTGAGGCAAAGGGCACAGCACTGTGCTGCAGAACTAACAAAGTCCACCGGATCATTTTGCAAGGATCCCATTCTTTCTTAAAAAAAAAAAAAAATCACAACTTGTGAAGCTCCTCTGAAAACCTAAAACTTAGGAAAAGGCTATGCTTTGAGAGAACTTTAGGACAAATTTTTTCTGTAGTTGTGCACATCAAAATTCCTCTCTGAGCAAAGCAGTACATTGCGCGTGCAAGAAAGCTTAGGACTTAGAGCTAGGAAAAGTTGGGGCTTGCAGGCATTAACTCGGTTTGAATTGACAACACGGAAGTGAAGAAACACTGCTACTATTAAAACAGGTGAATGTTCTCTCAGGAATAAGCATGTTTTATAAAAACTCATAGAAGTTATTAATTCAGTATATTTCCTGGCTGTTCCAGCTGCGTTTACTGTACGTGTCAAATAAGCAGCTGCTCCCAGAGTTCTCAGAAAAGAGACTTGCCAGAGCTAGAAGGCCATGGAAAGAATTCTGAGGATAGACTCAGGGGGAGGACAAAAGTTGGTTCTATTTTGAAATGGACTATTCCATGATAGCCATCTGGCCAACAATGTGTGCCATACGACTGCCTCACATTTGTTTGCATAGTACTTTACAGTTTAAGATGTGTTTTCACAAACTGAGTTCTCTCTCCGCAGTTTAGCAGGCGCTGTTCTAGGCAATCCTACCTCCATTTTCAAAAAAGAAATGGAAATAAATCAGCTAACTGCCTAAGGAGGTAAGAGGTAAAACAGGGTCTTAGATGTACTCCTTTTTTGAAACTCATCATACCCCTTGGCTATGAATTATTATGCATATTTTGCAGCTCTATTAGCTTCCTTGAAATCAGATACACTATTGTGCTCATTTTCAAATCCAGCCCTCTTTCACCTTCTCCAACTGAGTGAATTTTCAGATAAATCAATTTATTACTCCTATATCGGAGGGTAAGTCTATCAAGTATATTCTTCCAACATATCCTGAAGTTTAAAATACTAAACTACCATTAACTGGACAAATTTACTTCCTGCCTTAGTAAATCAGAAATGTTTATTTTTATAACACAACAATTCTGGAATATGCCAGACTACAAAGAGTAAAGTTTGAATTCCCCTGTGGGAACACAATAGAACTCATTTTTCAATAATGTTTTTCATCTCTCAGTATGGACTAGGAAGGATAATATTAAATGTTTAAGTCCCCAAAATAGGAAAAAACATATTAATGAAGGAAGCTTCTATTTTCCAGTAAGTTCTAACAGATGGTTTCCAAACACATTCATAGAGTTAAATGCATAATTTCACCCTATAAATATGCTGTAAAACATTAAAAATAGATTATAGCACATATATCTTATGGGGCAAATGAAATGATAAAAGGAATTTTATAGTGGATAAACTCATAGTTAAAAGATAATATTGTTTACAACTATGTGTCTCTTTTAATAGAATTAATGGATTAAACGTGACAGCTTTATAAATAACACTTAAAACTAATTCCTTAATTTACATCTTAATATCTTAGCATAGTATAAGAGGAAAGATTTTGTCTTGAACATGAATATTTTTGTGACACTTTAGTGTTTTTAAATTTACTTTTTTTTCTATTTCAGCCTCACTGATAAGAAACCATGTTATAATCAAACACTAAGAGAGTTAGCTATTATATTACATTATGAGGTTAAAAAGGAAAAAAAAAAAACTTGGCAAAGAGAAATGACAACTATCATTGAAAGAATTTTTCCACTTAAGATAATTTTTTCTGTTGAATTCTCTCTGAGATCAGTCATTTTTGACAACTTCAGATCTAACTTACTATAGCAGTTAAAATGTGTTGTGTACTAGAAGGTGAAAATGAAATGGTGAGCTAAGGAAATCAGTTATTCTATTATATTTTATGATTTTCAACAGAATCATAAATTATGTTCAAAGTATTAATTCATAGGCTCATATGAAGAGCCAACAAGATTTGTAGGCTCCATCTGACAAACGAAGAGGCTCAGAGAATGTGAGATGTATGCATGACACAGAGCAACTACTTAAATATCTTTTATATCTAAATCATGAGAACTTGTATTTTGTGAATGCCTTTATACACAAAGCCAAACATGCCCATGTGATCTTCATTCACGATTTCCAATTTATATTTGTTTAACAATACATAATCATCTAGAGATGGTGCCAGCACTACCTTGGGGGTAGTCGGGAAACAGAACAAGCTTCTTCCTCAAAGGGAAGGATAAAGTCACAAAGGATGAAAACAAGTAGGTCTTTTAAGGAGGTGGGTCCTACTGAATGAAGGAAAATATTTTAGATAAGCTTATATATGGCAAAAAGAGCCAGTATAAAGCTAAGCTCTGCATCATAAAAAACAAACAACAACAACAATAAAAAACAAAAAACAAAAAAAAAGCGGGCATTTGAAGATACTCTAAAAGAAAAAAAGTTAGTACTGAGACACAGAGGAACTAGAGAAGATGAGATCCCCAGGTGCAGGATCAGAGGAAAACACAAAGCAACAGGACTGAGCAGAGACGGTGGAGAAGGCAACTCTAACTGTGGATTTCTAAGTTTTGCTTATGAGGTTTGTGAGATACAATGCCTCTCCTTTTATCTCTACTACCAAACATTTAAGAAACTTCGCAATTGTTTGGGTTCTTTACCAGAACCCAAGGATACGTGAAGTTCCAAGTCTGGGTGTCTCTCAGGCTTGAGGGTGACATCTACTGATCTGGGGAGATGAGCAGCCAGTCTATTTTTTCTAGAAAATGACAAATATAAACCCATACAAACACATCAGCAGTGTCCATATTAAGATCTGTGCCATTATGCATTATGGAGGAAAATTTCTAAAGAATACACCCCCAAACATTTTGAATTCTAGCAATATGGTAGGAAATTTTGTTGCATATATGAATCCCAAAGATCTGTTTCTACTTGAAATCCACCAGCATACAAAGTTGATGTATTTACTCTAAAAAACTACATGATGAGTAACAACTTATGACAAGGGAACAGAAAGTTAAACACCACATTACTCATATGTGGAAGCCAAAAAAAAGTTGATCTCTCATAGAAGCAAAAAGTAGAACAGAGGATACTAGAGGCTGGGAAGGGTAGGGAGACGGGGGCAATTGGGGAGAGATTTGTTAAAGGATACAAAATGACAGCTAAAAGGGAGGAGCAAATTCTAGTGTTTGATAGCACTGTGGGATGGCTATAGTTAACAATAATATGTTTCCAGGCCGGGCTTAGTTGACTATAATCCCAGCACTTTGGGAGGCCAAGATGGGTGGATTGCTTGAGCTCACGAGTTCGAGACCAGCCTGAGCAACATGGTAAAACCCCATCTCTAACAAAAATACAAAAAATTAGGCATGGTGGCACGTGCCTGTGGTCCCAGCTACTTGGGAGGCTGAGGTGGGAGGATCACTTGAGCCTGAAAGGTGGAGGGGCTGCAGTGAGCTGTGATCATGCCACTGCACTCCAGCCTGGGCAACAGAGCGAGACCGTGTCTTTAAAAATATGTATATATTATATAGTTTCAAATAGCTGAAAGGAGGATATTGAATGTTTCCAATACAAAAAGAAAAAAAGTTTGAGATGATGGATATAATGACCTGATCCCATCACTAAACATTATATGTATCAAAACATCACTGTGTACACTATGAATAGGTATGGTTATTATGTGTCAATTTAAATCATTTTGTAAAGAAAAAGAAGAAAGAATAAGAGATGGACAGCACCATTTTAACTATTGTGTGCTGGAAAAACAATACATGAAATGGAAAACAAACGTGATGTCAACCTGTTAAAACTATATTTAAAATTAAAGTTATTTAATAAACTTTGTCTATGTACTCTATAATTATGAACAAAACACAATTTTGCCCTTAAAAAACCCACAATCTAGTAAGAAGAGACACACATGCACATGGTTAAAAGATGCAGTGTTTTTATGAATAGAATTAGACTTCAGAAATCTTCATATTCTCTCTCTCATTTTATAGACCTTGAAAGATTATGGGGATTGTCAAAGTTCCCATGGCTATAAGTAGCCATGTGGTACATAAACTTAAATTATTTGCCTCCTTATTTATCTCATCACAGTAACTATAAATTTCATAGAATGTGTTAAGTGAACAATTAGATGATAATATCTGACACATCATAAGCATTTAATAAACGATGGTGAATAAATAATAAATGAGCAAACAAAAAAATGAAGGCTTTCCAAGGGCGGGGGTGGAGGAAATAATGAGAAAAAAATCACAGGGCTTAAAAAATACTATCCTACTTACTAAGGTCTACTATGAATGAATATAATTATTTCATCATAATAACTAGAATTATTTTTACAATGAAAGTTAAGAGAAAACTTTTAAGATACTTCCTCCTAAACTACTTACATAGACTTATGCTAGACTTTAGATTACTTCATTCCAGTTTATTTTAATCACTCCGCTTGCATATATCCTCAATTCCTCTGGCTACCTGGTGCTCATTTCATCATACTTTCCCAGCAAAATCTCACCTGTGCTTACACCCAAGGCTCCATGTACTCCACACCTGCATCCATACAGCTGAAAATGGCTAGACAGAACTCAACCAAGATTATGGGTCTCATTTTAAGACCAACAAATGCAAGTGAACCTTTAGTACTGCCTAGAAATCTCCCAGGCATCACAGTGCATTTCCCTAGTCTATTCGTGGTCACATGGACCTACAGAACTATTTATATCATCTCCTTTCACTGAGAAAACAAAGGTGATTATAAGAGCTTTCATAAGTCTCTACCAGCCAGCACAATTGCTCACCTGCACCTGCTGTGCCTGTATATTCTGTTCCCTTGGGTTTCTACAGATGACCCAAAGATGCTTCTAACTAATGTCGACTCTTCGTCTGGTATATCAGCTCCCCACATTCTCATGCCTGTTCATCAATGATGCTCCCCTTCAATTTGCTCCTTTTAGTTCTTCTGGTTAATTTCTATCAGCATATGAGCATGCCATTACATCTTTAAAATAATTTTTTTAAAAGGAGACTTTGATCCCATTTCCCCTTCCAGCTACCATCAATTTCTGTTCTTTGCATCAAAACCACAGACAGAATTATCTGTGCTCCCCATCTCCAGTTTCTGTCCTCCCATACTCTTATGATCCCACTCCCTTCACATGGTCAGCCACAGCAAAACTGCTTACCACGGTCACCAATGACCTTCACAGTCTAAATCCAATGGATGACTCTCAGTTCTCACCTTATCTGACCTTATACCCTGCAGCATCAGACACATTTGATCTCACTCTTCTTGAAATATGTTGTTTCCTTTCCAGACACTATGTGCTTTTTGTTTCCCTTCTAACACCTACGTTGTACTTTTCAATCTCTTTTGCCAACTCCTCCTTATCTTCCCAGTGGGTTGAATTCCTCTTGGATCTCTTCTTTTCTCCATTCTCTTGGTAACCTCATTCATCTCTATTCTTATGACTCTCAAATTAATATCTCCAAACCAAACTTCTCCCCAGATTCTGAAATCCAACTGTCTACTCATAATATCCACTTAAATGTCTAATAGGCACCTCAACATAGCTGAGAAAACATACTTCTCCCCTCCAAACCTGCAGCAATCTTCCCCATCTGGGTTAATGACAACTGCATTCTTGCAGTTGCTCAAACACAAGCCCCAGAGCTATCTTTCTCTCTCACACTTCACATCAGCAGATCCAATCAACTACCATCAAAATACATTGAGAACTGGTCACTTCTCACCACCTCAATCACTACCACAATGCTTCAGCAATCACCAAGTGAATTACTGCAATAGTGTCCTAACAGGATTCCATATCTTGGCCCCTGTCCCCTAGAATCACATAGCAGCCAGAGTAATCTTGAGACATATGAGTCAGATGCCATTCATTTGCTCAAAAGTTTCCAACTGCCCCAGTGACAACTTAAGTCCTAATAGTGGCCTACAGAGGCCTACATGAAAAGGCCCTATTAATCGCCTCACTGCCAATTACACTACTCTCTTGTTTAGTCTGCACCAGCCATGCTGGCCTCCTTGATGATTCTGGAATGTGTCAAGATACTCCTTCTTAGGACATTTCCATCTGCTATTCACTCTGCCTGGAATGTTCTTCCCCCAGAAGATGTACAACTATCTCTACAATCTTCACAAGGTTGCTCAAACATCAGCTTCTCAGTGAGGCCTCTATTGATCATGCAGTACTCTCTAAAGCAGTACTCATGCATGGGCATGCACGCACACACAGCGATGCTTCTGATTTATGCTGTCTTTTGGGGCAATAATTATCACCACTTATCACATTTTACTTTATTTTGTTTATTGTGTAGTGGTGTACTGGAGGCAGCTTATATTGGCTGGTGGAAGCCAGTTCTTAACTTTTCAGGAATTCTGCGAACTAGTCATTAAACTACAGCTATTATTAACAAGTGTAGTCTGTAAAGTGACAATTATATAAAAGACAAAGGTAACAAATACTCAAAACTCATCATTTCCTAATTATTTTACTACATTTAAATTTATGTTCTTTAGGTTATTTACATTTACTTTATGAATATGGTAGAAATTCTATATATATCTTTCCATTCAGTTCAACCACATTGGTAGCTTAAAATCAGTTGTGGATTTATACTATCAAAATCAGCAAATGCTAAAAATTAGGGCCTTTCTTTCCCTGCAGACAGCCAGCTGTTAAACATTTACCATGACTGAAATAGCACTGACTGTCTGTCTGACTCTACTATGGCTATATGCTAGCATCTAGTACAGTATCTGGCATATAGCAGGTACTAACATATTAAAGGAATGAAAGAATGAATTTCTGTGAAAACCACTTGTGAAAGTATACTGAGAAGAAAGTACAAAACTTTATCTCATTTGACAAGTTATATACAGTCGTATATGATACTCTCCCTGTTAAATAATGCCACATTAATTCAAATAAATGTCTCATAAAATAATTCAACTTAGCTATATTGGCATTTTTCCAAGCAAATAATCAGACTTTCTAAGTTGATATGTTCTTGCTTCAGAGTTATGTTTAGTTTTGCATTTCATTTATAAAAAAGCTTTTTTCTGGGAAAAGCATATATCTTTAGTTAAAGAGCAGTAGCCCAATTAAATATTACCAAAGATGCTTTTGGTATAAGCTTTTGCTTTTACTTTAAGAATGATTCACGTTTGAACTACGGGAAGCTGTAAGCACAGACAATAAATGCATCATTAACCCACAACAAATAAAATTAACACTCTTCAAAGGCAAGAAATAGTAAAATGGCCCTCTTAATTACTTGTTTAAATGACCCAGGACTTTTTTATTACCAACTGCAGGGAATAAGCTATACCAAAATGAGATAGAACATGACGGATAATTTACCAGAGAAAGGAAACATGTGAGTATTTAGAAAGTCCTTGGGCTACAGTCCAACAGCGTTCCTCCTATGAGAATTATGGAGACTTACTCCAATCTATTAAAACACACACAAAAAACACAACCACTTTAAACATACTTAGTCCCGAACAACTTCAAATTGTAAACGAGTCCATTTCGCTCCGTACAAGTTTTATGCATAAAAATATTTTTGAACCATCCAATGTGTAATATTTGTGAGAAAATTTACATAGTAGAGGACTATACTATGCTTTGCCATGTTCCATAAGACTTTTTATCAATTGAAAAATCTCCTTTAATGTTTTGTAAGCTAAAAACTACTAATAAAATATTATTGTAAGGTTTGCAAAATGCTAAAATCTTTTTAAATCCGAGGACAATCCTATGAGGTAGATATTATTGGTCGTACTTTAAAAATTAAAGAAAACTGAACTTCAGAGATATACTCAAGAACACAATTAGCAAGGTGGGAAAATGGGTCCCAGCTTTTGACTCTGAGTTATCTACCATTCCATTAACTCAGCTGAATTCTCAAAGGTTTTTCAGATATCATTTTATAAACTTTATTTGCTTAGAAGCTTGCTTTAATCTTACCTACTACAGCCTGACTTTCTTTCTCCTGTAAGTCTTCTGTCCTGCAAAGATGGTAAACAAACCCCCAGGCAATTCTCTTGCTAAGTTCAACAGTAAAAACTAAGATCCCTAAATCCCACAGCGAGCCTTTCTTGCTAGCATAAACTTGTGAGTTTTATTATAATGGTTAATATAACCTGTGCATTACATCTTTTCCAGGAGGAAGGTAGGTGATGGAAGGGTCTCATTTATAGAAGCTGTAAATATTCCAACTTCGATTCAAAAGAGGAGGTGTGTTTTATTATTAGAACAAGAACATGGCACTACAATTCCACATGTGACTAAGGAATCACAAACTCTACGGAGGGCAAGGAAGATTGGACTCAGTTAAAACAAACCACAAAAGGACTCTATGGGGGAAAGATCTTCAAAAGCTATATGATCCCATACTTTGAGGTGGAAATGAAAGAGATGAGCAAGTATGACAAGAGGGAGAGAAACCATCCATCTTTCCATACTTCACCAGAAATCTGCAGTTGCTGATGTAAGTTATGCTATTTTTAGTATAGTATTAAACTTGGCCATTTTATGGTTCTGTGAAAAACATGATTATTTTTTCGGATATATAACTATGCTTAAAATACTAGAACTCTTTGCATTTGAGACCTTTATTATCAGTCATCAGAAAGGTGCTATGCGTTTGCTGTGCATAGTTCTACAGATGTTTTTACCATTAAATGGCCTATTTTAAGTAAAATTATATTTTACGTTTATATTTTACAATATATACAGTAATGAAAATTGAGTATGTGAAGCCTTTAATACAGTATTTGAATAAAACTGCATGCATGTCCATATTTTAAATATGATCCTGATGTTATTCATAATCACTTGCAAACAGTTTTGTAATTTCCTAGAAAGGATAACTCCACTTGAAGTATCTAATGTCTACATTGGTTCTGAAGTGAAACATAAATATCTGACTTCCCAATAATCCAGAAGATTTTAAAAGGAAAATTGAAATTGAAAGGCTTCCATTACACCTCATTTATCACAGTTGCAAATTCTATATCAATTTCTGATATCAAAATAATAATATCCTCATAGCTAAGAAAACATACATCCAATAATTACACAATGAACTTTAACATGGTAAATAGAGTTTTATACCATGAAAATGATGTAAAATCCTACCACTGAAAACATGTTCAATGAACATTATACGATAAATGACATGTATTTTTAACATCAAACACTCTTGATTATCTATAATTCAGGCAAATAGAAGTCTCAAATAACCAGTGTTTTGACAGTATCAAAGATGTTATAATAGTTTATTTTTTAAAAACAGCTTTTACAGTATGTCATGGGACCAGAATAGTTTGGGCCAGTGCTCCATCTCCTCCTCCATCGACAGCTCACTATTCAGTCACTTTGATCTGCCAGTTACTCACAAAGTCCAGTAGGGTCTTCCCAGGTTGAGCATACTCAGCTCTTAGTTACGTAGACTTTCATTTCATGGCAAACCACAGCCACTCTTAGTGGTTGGAAGCTGTCACTGTGCCTGTACACACCTGTCATGCAAAATGATCAACTCCAAGGTAGCATGTTGTCTCAGTATTCCTCACTCCTAAATGAAACTTGAAGAAGATAAAAATAAACTCCTCTGAGAAACTCCGAACCCCTTACTCTCTGTCTAACCAAAACCAATGTTTCTTCACAACGATGCTCTCAGGATACAAGATTTTACACCCTCTGAGTATTTTTCTTGATGTAGCCTATGAGAATGTTTTGCATTCACATAACTCTGCAAATTAGTTTTTTAGACTTGATTATCCAAAACACTTCTTCTGACAAACATTCTAAAGAAACAGAAGTATTTATGAACAACAGAATAAAATACTGTTTGGCTTTAGCTGGCCAATAATCTAGACTTTCATATTCTGTTTGAAAAATTAGAAGAAACTCTTTAGCCAAAGAATTTTGGAAATTTCCTTTAGGGACCTTATATGAATCAACTATTACAATAAACCTTGAAGTTTCATAATGTTATCATAAATTCCTAAAATTCATTAGAATATAGTAAAATACAATTTCTACAATGCTGATAGTAAATTGTATTGCAGTAATGAAAACAAGTTTTGTGACACATGCTTTCAGAAATCTTTCTCTGTCTTACAATCTCCCTTTTTGGAATTTACCTTAAAGATTCAGAATTCAGATCAGACTTCTAAAATATGCATATTTGCACATTATAGCAGTTATATGAGGGAAAACCAATAATGCCAACTAGAATGGTTAAAAGTAGAAAACTTAAACACGTTGTAAAACATGATATAGGATATAAGATTTTCAAGCAATACAAATACTTTTTTCATATCAAAAATGCTTACGATATGCTAAGCAAAATAGCATAAAATAATTGTAATATGAAACATGGTCTGTATATGCAATGTGTTAGTACACACACATACACACACAGGATTGTAAGAAAATACATATGATATAGTGGTCATCTGTGGTATAATCGAATAATTTTGGTTTGTTTATGCTTTCATTTTATATGCACTATATAGTTATGTATAATAAAGTATATTTATATATTTATGCAGAACATGTATTATATTTATTCCCTGTGTATTATTTAAGGAGAAATTTAGATTGTTTACTTTCCAGGAAGCCACAACCCAGGTAAAGGAAGCTTTGATTTGCTGAATACAACTTTCTATAAGGCATTAATTACATACAAACACCAACTGTTACAGAATTTTGAGAAATAAAAATCAGTAAGTTATTTGTAAACATTTTGAGAAATGAGAATAGTTATATCTGAAATGCTCTCTTTGCAATTTCTTTTAAGGAGGAAATTTTTATAATTAGCCAAAATTATGCTCAGTTATATAGGTTTTCATTCTATTTATAGATCTGACTCCAATTTTGTACTATATATTTATACTTCTCATTATTTTAGGAAAACATGCATTTTGGTTTTGAACATTCCACTTAAAAATTAAATGCCCTCCATTAGTTGTTTTTTTGTTTGTTTGATTTTGTTGTTTTTTTGTTTGTTTTTTGAGATAGGCTCTCACTCTGTTGCCCAGGATGAGATGCAGTGGTGTGATCATGGCTCACTGGAGCCTAGACCTCCTGGGCTCAAGTGATCCTCCTGCCTTGGCCTCCTGAGTAGCTGGGATGACAGGCGTACACCACCGTTTCCAGCTAATTTTTGCAGAGACGGGGTTTCGCTATGTTGTCCAGGCTGGTCTCAAACTCCTGGGTTCAAGCGATCCACCTGCTTCAGCCACCCAAAGAGTCGGGACAAGCTTGAGCCACTGTGCCCAGGCCACCATCAGTATTTTTAATGGAAAATCACAATCTCATTAACACTTATAAATGTATGAACTTAAGACACGAGAAGTTCAATCCATGCGTTAGAAAGATTCTCATAAAAGCTAGAGTAGAAAAAAGACGTGGCACATGCCTGTAATCTCAGCTACTTGGAAGACTGTGGCAGGAGAATCACTTTAACCCAGGAGACAGAGGTTGTGTGTGGTGAGCTGAGATCACGCCATTGCACTCCAGCCTGGGCAACAAGAGCAAAACTCTGTCTCAAAAAAAAAAAAAAAAAACTACCTTAAAATGTTTTAGCTGTAAAAATTAAGACAATGCCATTTTATTTGTTTTCTTCATAACTGCAATATCCCAACTAAATAAAACCAAAAAAATGAAACCAAGTTGCTTTGTACCTATTTTGAATGACTCTTAAAAAGGTCAGAAGCTACATTAAAAAAATACAACTGGTTATGGCTATAAAGAAGATACAGAGAGGGAATACGAGAAATTGTACGATAAATGCTGGAATAAGCCAAAAGATCTCAAAGAAGATGCTATTTAGTTTTCCTTGAAAATACATCCTAAATCATGTAGGCATTATTTTAAATATATGTAGAAATGAAAGAAAAATATTATGGTCAAAAATGAAAACCTACTAGATCTGTAGAAAAAGTTTTTTAAAAAGAATGAAATTGTCTACCTCATTTTTACAGAGTCTTCAATCCCAAGCTTTTCTAAGCATTATATAATCTAAAATGTTTGTTTGTATCTGTCTCCATTTCACAAATTTCTCACCTTTGCCCTCTACATGGTTCCACCAAGAACAAAACTAAATCCTGGTGCAAATGATAAGCAGCTGGCGAGACTATCATCTACCACCATCACATTATCTTCCTATATGCTCCATGATTAACCAGAGAAAACAGCATCAGCCTGAGAAAGACTATACATCCTTAACTGGATAAAGAGCCACACTATGTCTTTAGATTCCACATACAAGTGAGGTCACACAGCATTTGTCTTTCTGTGTCTGGCTTATTTCATTTTATGTAACATCCTCCTGATTCATCCATGTTGTCACAAATGGCAGGACTTTTTTATTTTTAAGGCTGAATAATATTCCTCTGTGTCTCTCTCTTTGTGTGTGTGTGTGTGTCCATGTGTTCCTGTGTGTGTGTGTCTGTATTGCACATTTTCTTTATCCATTCATCCACTGATCAACATTTAGGCTGTTTCCATATCTTGGCTACTGGGAATAATGCTGCAAACTCAGAGAGGCAGACAGTAGAAGAGTGGTCGGCAAGACTGCAGGGAGAGGAAAATGGGGAGTTGTTGATCAAAGAGTACAAACTTTCAGTTATAAGTTAAATAAGTTCCAGGGACCTAGTATACAGCATGGGGACTACAGTTAATAACACTGTATTGTATACTTGAAATTTGCTAAGAGAGTAAATCTTAAGTATTTTCACCATCAAAAGAAACCCAAACTGATTACCACATGAGATGATGGATATATTAATTAGCCTTATTGTGGTACTCATGTTATATCAAAACATATTGCATATCTTAAATATGTACAATTTTTATTTATTATGTCTCAGAAAAGCTGGGGATGGGGGGGAAGAATCATCCTGTCTACCTTAACAACTATCATAGAAATCTTTTTTGTTATTCACTGCCGCAAACCAGTAAAGACATGGCAAAATATCTGTGACAAAAATCAAACATTGCTTTACAAATTACATGGGCATGAGAGAGAAAACCAGTATCATATTAGAGGCATATCTACAAATGACTGGATCATTCGTATAACCATAAATTGATCATGAAAATTCTCTAGCCGGGCGCAGTGGCTCAAGCCTGTAATCCCAGCACTTTGGGAGGCCAAGATGGGCGGATCACGAGGTTAGGAGATCAACATCATCCTGGCTAACACGGTGAAACCCCGTCTCTACTAAAAATACAAAAAACTAGCCGGGCGTGGTGGTGGGTGCCTGTAGTCCCAGCTACTTGGGAGGCTGAGGCAGGAGAATGGCATGAACCCAGGAGGTGGAGCTTGCGTTGAGCTGAGACTCCATCTCAAAAAAAAAAAAAAAAAAGAAAAAAAAAGAAAATTCTCTAATACAAACATCATGAGATCTGTTGCTATAACTAAGCAAGGAGCATAGTGGGGAGAGAGAGGGAGAGAAAGAGAGAGAGAGAGAGACAGAGTGTGTGTGTGTGTGTGTGTGTGTGTGTGTGTGTGTGTGTGTGTGGTGTGGGGAGAGTACAAAAATAATCACACATTTTCATCGCACAAAGTTCTCTCGGCTTTGCTACCAAATAGCTTCATAACTTTGAGAAGACATCTTGGGCCTTGTATCCTCATCTGCAAAATGATGTCCTTACAAACTACATATTACAATTCACCAAAATTACAACAGGTGGGAGAAAAATAAGCAAAGTAACTAAAGTTGCAGAGCAGCCTCTGTGTATGTGTGTTTTAACTTTTCTCTTTTTTTAATCTCTAGTACTTTGTGCCTGTTGTTTGCCTCAACATCTAGGTAAGCTGTAGATCAGTGAGAAAGAAATGGATGTAAGGCTAGCATGAAGTTATGACATTACATTAATGTGCAGTAATGCTGCTTGAAATCTGAGTATTCTCTCCTAACAGTAGAGGTATTTCATACATGTGATCATCATCTACCAAGTGTGTTACTACATAAAAAGGGTAAGATCAAAACAGATTTAAACATACATAATTTATTCATCAGGAAGAGAAAACCCAGACTTCTATTACTGTTAGGTACACAGCCGGTAGCAAATGGTAAGTTTTTCCCCAATGACTGTATCAACAAAACCACATACCTCCCCTTATCTATGTAATCAAATGATTGATTATCCTTTAGTATATTGGGGGTGAATGCTTACAGTAGATGTTATCCAAGATCTTGTTTTGTTTTTTCCATTAAGTAGGAGATACACACACACATGTGCTAGTTTGGATGCATTTATCAAGATTCTATAAGTTTTTAATTCTGTTCAGTGAATCACACCATTGTTAAGAAGTTTGGGGACAAATAATTTGATCCCCACAAATATACTTAATTGTTAACTTATAATTCAATTTTAACATGAAATTCAACCAGCAAGATCAATGGACCCAGGCTGGGGTAAAAACTACAGATGTTTCATTTTAAACGTTTAGATGTTTCATTTTAAAATATTTTTTGGGCTGGGCGCAGTGGCTCATGCCTGTAATCCCAGCACTTTGGGAGGCCGAGGTGGGCCGATCACGAGGTCAGGAGATCGAGACCATCCTGGCTAACACGGTGAAACCCCGTCTCTACTAAAAATACATAAAAAATATTAACCGGGCGTGGTGTTGGGTGCCTGTAGTCCCAGCTACTCGTGAGGCTGAGGCAGGAGAATGGCATGAACCCGGGAGGTGGAGTTTGCAGTGAGCCAAGATCGCGCCACTGCACTCCAGCCTGGGCAACAGAGCAAGACTCTATCTCAAAAAAATAATAATAATAAATAAAACAAAAAATAAAAATTTTCGAAGTATCTGTATAAGCTATTCGTACAGTTTAAAGTTGCCAGTGTCGTGTTCCAAGGTGAGAGCTTTCTTCAGAGGAAAGGAAAAGGTGACACATAGCTAGAGGTGGTCCAGGCTAGTGTTTTATTATTGCCCATTATTTTTTTGTTTTAATGGTATGCAAGCTGTCAATCTTTAAAAGTCCAACTCTTCAAGTTTTTTTTTCTTTAGGGTTTGCAGGATTTTGACACCAACTGTTACATATCATATAAATTTAAATGATACATTAGCGATAAGGACTGACAGAGTTAACCTTTGTGATGGTGAAGCTTCACCACTACTAACAATGTCTTCCTTTCATGAAGGAAGCTAATGCCACAGGGCTTAAGTATTCCATTGGCTAATGCTCACAGCTAAATATTTTTGTTTTTTTCTAAAAAATTAATCTGCTGTGTAAATTAATAGAAAAGAAAACTTCAAAGAGCTCAGTAATACAAATACCACTAAAATATACTTATAAAACATAATTTTTAAAAGATCTAAAATAATACTTTAAATTCTTCTTTATGGACATACCATCTAAGAAAAGTCCACAGTTGAATAAGAATTATTTTTGATTATTCAGTTCTAGATTTTCAGATCTACATAAGTACACATTACATAATGGGAAGAAATTAAAATTAAATTGGAAAAAGATGTGAGTGGAGTTAGGGTATTAATCTTCAATAATCGGTATAGCTCAACAGGAATATAAATAAAAATATCTTATTTCCTCAATTCTAAGTTATGATTAATGATATAATGCATCATTGATTTGTCTGGAAAAAAGAAGAAACCTATATTATGTTCTTATTGACAGAAAGAAATATTTCAATTTCTGAAACATCAAAAATTGGAGGGGAGGTTTTAAAAGTACAGTTTAAAATTATGGATATGTAACTATCTTGGTTGAGGACAAGTGAATCCTGAAATGCGAGTTCAATCTTATACAGTCTCAATCTAAAATCAAAAACAGAAACAAATCCTAATCGGATCCTGGGGACAATTACTGTGGCAACAGTGTGTTCTGGAGCACCTCCAAAGGTACGGCAGTGATGGTTTCTGGAATGCCTGTTCTTCCCCATAGTCAGTAATCAGTTGATAACTTCCAGGCACTGGAGCTCCTAAAGTCCCTCTGCAACAACCTCCTAATGATTTTACTACAGGAAGTGATAAGAGTGATGGAACAGTAGTGCATATGCTTGAACAAAGGGGCTTGAACAGAGTGGGTTCATGCTGTCACAGCAATCAAATGCAAATTGTTGTTCTTGCTAGCAGTTGATGTATTAGTGCTACTACCAAGCTGAGATGAAATTGTTTGGTCTAATCTCTCAGCACAGACTTAACCTGCTTGACTTTACTCTCTCTGGTTCCCTTATATCTGCCCTCTCACATACACCCTCTGACCTACATCCAGGGCTATACAGCTTAACCAGATAGCAGCATGTCCACCTGCATATTAATGGCAAGGTGCTTTCCTATCCTTAGCCCTTAAAGCCTCTTCCTTCTCATGGGGAGATTTTAGCCTTTGCAGTTGTCTTTTGTTGCCTTAATACTATGCCCCAGCTTGTCCATTTCCAGAGGCAACAGAGGGGCCCAGGAGCTCTGGGTTTACTTCAACACTGGCTTGCTGCCAGGACTCAGCCATTTGTAGCCAAGGCTCCACATTTGCTAAACCAATGACTGGAGTGATGAGGAAAGAGGTGGCAGCGGCTGCGCGAGGAATGGATCTTTCTCCTGCCCTCTTTGCCTGCAGCAACATAAACCCACATAGTACAGTGGCATGAAGTGGTTGCAGATTTTATTTCCCAATGCAGTGGAGTGAAGAAGGAGGTAGAGGAGGAGGAATCAGCATGGGAAGAAGGTATGCGTAGGGGAAAGAACGGCATTCATGTGACACAAGACAGATCTGCTCCCCACATGAAAACTTCACAAATTCTCATTCTTGCAAGGTGGACACAATTATGTTCAAAAGGGAGAAAAGATACAAAGCCAAAGCCCTGACTTTCAAGTAGATCTTAGCATCTTCCTTGGTCTTCCCCTGCCAAAGAAACAGAAATGGTGACCAACTCAGGTAGGCATAAAGGGAATCAGAGGAGACCTCACCATGTCCCCCTCAAAAGACCTCTTCTGAGTAACAGCAACCAAGCTTCTTCCTCTGCTCTGTATTCAGGAGTTACCTACCCAGCCAATCTAGATTCTTACATTCGTATCCTTTGGTCTGATTAGTAAAGAGGTCATCATTAATACAGAACTGTATTCAACTCTCAAATAACAAAGGGAAGAAATTAATAGCAGGTTAAGTACCACCAATAAGCCTGGGGCTGTGCTGGCTTAAAGAATTTATTCAAAGCCTCACAGCCAGTACACGGTGAAGCACAAATTCTAACCCAGGGCTTTCTGAGTCCAAATGAATTCTTGGTGATTTCAAAGCCAGACTTCAATGTGCAGGTTCACTGAGTCTCCAAACACACTTCTGCTAGATTTCTTGATGATAAAACGACGTTATTTTCTTCCCTTTCATTCATTACCACTATAGACACCTAAAACCTCTTAAATCATTTTAAAAACTAGAAAATAAGATGATGTGAGGAAGGTCAGTCATAGGTCAAAATTGCAAACGCCTTCAGGGGCCTGGAAACTGGTCACATACATGACGAAACTGGCCTGAGTGTGAGACTCCAGGGTGTATGGGGCCCCTGGTGAATGGAGGAGCACAGTGATACCCCTCGACACCCAAGGGCATGAGGTCGACAGAATTTTCCAGTGTAAGAACCATGAGTGTTGTATATTTATCCTTTATGCATCTTTCTTTTCTGTTCCTTCTCTGCCACTGATTCAATTTAAGAATGCACTAAAGTGAATATATATGTATATACACATGCATATATACACATACATATGTACATATATACACACATATATATGTATTATATAACAGCCCCTTTATTTTTTCAATGCACTTAAGCCCCTAACTCTTAATTTTATACAAATCATCTAAAATGGAACATCTTCATTTTCTTTTTTTTTGAGACGGAGTCTCGCTCTGTCGCCCAGGCTGGAGTGCAGTGGCACGATCTCGGCTCACTGCAAGCTCCGCCTCCCGGGTTCACGCCATTCTCCTGCCTCAGCCTCCCGAGTAGCTGGGACTACAGGCGCCCACAACCGCGCCCGGCTAATTTTTTTGTATTTTTAGTAGAGACGGGGTTTCACCGTGGTCTCGATCTCCTGACCTTGTGATCTGCCCGCCTCGGCCTCCCAAAGTGCTGGGATTACAGGAGTGAGCCACCGCGCCCGGCGGAACATCTTCATTTTCTAAGTCATTCAAAGAACAATTAGGATTTCTTTCATTGACATTACTTACAGATTCTACACTTTTTGTTTCCTTGTAAAACTTCACTGCTTTTTCCACAGTACACATTTTTCATTACAAGAGTTATTTGTTAAATGGTAATGCTTTTAAGTAATAATAAAAGGAAAAAGTACAACTGCCATTTGCTAAACATCCACCATGTAGACATTCACATACAACAGCTTCATGCAACTCCTGCAAAAATTTTAAAAGTTATTAGGACTTTCTACATTTTATAGGTAAGGAAACTAAAGTTGACAACGTTTAAGCAATTTGCCCAAGATGATGGACTTGAATTCTGAACAATTCTAAAGGCAACGATTCGCCCAATTAAAAATACGGAGTGATTTTTCCGTGAACTTTAATCTGTTAACTGGAGAAGTTTTAACTAAACATGTTAGTTTAACTTGAAACCTAAGTCACAAGTAGGTATTGAATGGGTTGTTCACTCTAATCACTCGTGCAGTTCCATGTCTGGCTAATGATCCGCTGGTATCTATTTCTGACCAGCCAGGGAGGCTGCACTACAACAATGTCAACATTTCTGCAAAGCTATTTTGGAGATAAGTACTTAAAAAATGAACGACTGAGTTGAAAATTCAACTGGGGGTTTCTAAAGTTAATCGTGCATCTAGAAAATATTTTGGTGTTAATGTAAGTAGAAAAAAATAACATGCCTTTTAACACCTCGACACGCTTTTTGTCTTCATAACACTCAGCAAATAGTAACTAATTAATCCTAACGAAAGCCCCACAACACACGTCAGGTTGGAATTCATTCTCAATAGGCATCTACAAACCACACAAGTTGAGGTTTCATAATTGATGAGGCCTCTGGCCCCCACACACTATGAATTACAACCTTAGAAGCACAACCGGTCCATCCAAAGTCCCAATGAAATACCAGCTTTATTTTATCGATTTATAGCCCAGTGATTCACAGAGGTTCCAGCAGGCTCTCTCCTTGCCAATATTATAGCATCCTAGAAAACAGTCCTCTTCCTGTGACAAGCAGGGGCAACCCAATTTAGACATTAAAATGTAGTCTTTTTATATCCTGTAAATATTTTTCTTTCACTGATTTTAGTAAAGAAAGACTAAAGAATATGCCACACACTTTTAATTTTAACCTGTAGGCCTATGTTTTGCACTAATGTGAAAATATTTTGGTGTTAATGTAAGTAGAAAAAAATAACATGCCTTTTAACACCTCGACACGCTTTTTGTCTTCATAACACTCAGCAAATAGTAACTAATTAATCCTAATGAAAGCCCCACAACACACGTCAGGTTGGAATTCATTCTCAGTAGGCATCTACAAACCACACAAGTTGAGGTTTCATAATTGACGAGGCCTCTGACCCCCATACACTATGAATTACACTGTTGTTCTCCCATTTGACTTTACATTCAAAGGTTTACACATATCGCATATGATATACTTTGGATTATCTGTCCCCTCCAAATCTTGCGCTGAAATGTAATCCCCAGTGCTGGAGTTGCGGCCTGGTGGGAGGTTGTCTGGATCACGGGGGCAGATCCCTCATGAATGGCTTGGCACCATTCCCTTGGCGATGCGCGAGTCCAGGAGATCTGGATGATTAAAAGCCTGGGTCCTTCCCCCTCTGTCTAGCTCCAGCTCTTGCCATGTAACTCACCTCCTCTACCTTCACCTTCCGCCTTGATTTTAAGCTTCTTGACGCCCTCACCAGAAGCAGATACTGGCATTATGCTTCCTGTGCAGCCTCCAGAGCCATAAACCAATTAAATCTCTTTTCTTTATAAAATTACCCAGTCTCAAGTATTCCTTTCCAGTAATGCAAATTGACTAATTCAGTATATAAAGGAAATACATATATCGTCCAAAATGGGTCAATAGAAAGAGCTCTAATCCTAAACTTTGTCATCCATACGGTTTCTTGACAAGTGCAAAAGGAAAAAATATGTCATTTGGCTAGTAGTAAAAGTTATACCTAGAAATCTTTGACATTTTCTTCTTATAAGAAAAAAGCAGCAGGTGGGATAAAAGGAAAACTAAAATGAATACGAAAAAAGATTTCCCAAGCATGAAAGGAATCTGCAGAGCAAGAGTTTAGGAAAATCCCCTCACAGGGCTACATCCATCAACGTAATGGTGCAGTATAAACAGGCAACAATGCCTTTCAAGTGTAAATACTACATTTAATGACCAAGGTAATTCTCCCCATTCAAAAAATAAAGACACATCAATTAGAAAACTTACATATCAGAGGTATTCCCAGGATGAAAGTTACATAAATTATATAACTACAAAGTTTCAAAGTACACTTTAAATTGAACTTTTTCTTCTACACTTACGTAAAAATTCTACAAATCCTATGAAAAACTGTCATTTCCATAAATATATATGCATAGACTTTCATTTTGGAAACAGAAAGCAGCAGCTTCCTAGTAAAGAGGAGCAGTGACAATGTGAAGGGAGATAGTATCTATATTCTGATGTTTTACATCCAGATGAACAAAGGGTGTAATAAGATGAACCATAACAATCTTACAGAGGACATCTGAACTTCTCACATACCAAGTACCATCTCTTACCACTGAGTAATAAGAAAAACTCAACTCTCACCTTGGTGCTCATTCATTCTTCTTCACAGCTCCATCTCACAAGGTTGAAGACATGCAATAAGACTATCTGCTTTCAAACTATCACAAGAACAGAAAACCAAACACCGCATGTTCTCACTCATAGGTGGGAACTGAACAATGAGATCACCTGGACTCGGGAAGGGGAACATCACACACCGGGGCCTATCATGGGGGGGAGGGGGGAGGGATTGCACTGGGAGTTATACGTGATGTAAATGACGAGTTGATGGGTGCTGACGAGTTGATGGGTGTAGCACAGCAACATGGCACAAGTATACATATGTAACAAACCTGCACGTTATGCACATGTACCCTAGAACTTAAAGTATAATAATAATAAAAAATAAATTAAAAAAAAAGACTATCTGCTTTCTACATTATTTGTTTTAAAAAATTCTAAAAGTTTGATGGTTTATAAGAGTATTAAAAGGAAATTTAGGAGAATCATTCCATAAACTCTGAATTGGAAAGAATCTTCTAAAACCAGAAATCCTAAAGATACTTACAAACTTGAAAATAGTATTAATGCAAAATATCTTTATAAAACTATTAAAAAGAAGTATTGTGATAATGAACATACTAAAAATCATTGAAATGAATACTGAGTGAATGGTATAGTATGTGAATTATATCTAAATAAAACTCAGAAAAAGAAATATGTGCAATA
The DNA here is from genome assembly GCF_037993035.2 of Macaca fascicularis. NCBI lineage: Eukaryota > Metazoa > Chordata > Mammalia > Primates > Cercopithecidae > Macaca > Macaca fascicularis. The sequence continues at coordinate 153,224,954 of NC_088379.1, forward strand.
AATCTATGCAAGCACATAATCATGGCAACAAATAACTGCAAATAATAACTAACTCATTTTTTGCCCGAGATTATAGTACTCATAACAATCGCTACTTCTGGTAACGTAAATAGATTCAATCTTTTAGGAGGACATTTTCTGCTTTAAAATTTAAACCATTATAATATAACCTTTGATGTACAAATCGACTGGGAATGTCTTGTTTTCCTAATACTTAGATGATATCTCTATGAATATACATCCCTCCCATTTATCAAGTTTGGAAGAACATACACAAACTTTTCTTAGCAATAGTTATCTCTGAGAGGTTTGCTTGCTTTTGCCTTTTTATTTGTGTCAAAATGCTCTGTACCAAAATGGCTATCAGATTGTCCTTAGTATGCTAACATCTGCAAAACATCTTAGTCAAAACATCTCGCATGCATAGCAAGACTAGGGTAATATTTCTAGGTAACCTTAGAGCCTTGTCTCTCACACTGAGATACTGGTGTTACAAATGCCACATGGTGCAATGGAGTGTTAGAGGTAGTCATGGGATACAAGTAGTACGTCTTTATGGAATATCAATTTGATTTGGCTTTGGAGAAAGTTTAGATTTTCTTCCAAAGGGTTCTTTTGGAGGGTGTGTTAGTGTGTGTAATGTGTATGTGTGTTTCGACAGAAGGCTATACATAAAATCCCTACTTTTCCATGTGTCTTAACTTTGTGTATTTTTCATTAAAAAAATAACAACACACACACTCTGGATAGAAAATAACTTTCTGGCTGGACACGGTGATTCAAGCCTGTAATCCCAGGACTTTGGGAGGCCGAGGTGGGCAGATGGCTGGAGCACAGAAGTTCAAGACCAGCCTGGGCAACATGGAGAAACCTCCTTTCTACTAAAAAAAAAAAAAAAAAAAAAAAAAAAAATAGCCAGGCGTGGTGATATGTGCCTGTGGTCCCAGCTACTCAGGAGGCTGAGGTGGGAGAACTGCTTGAACCCGGGAGATGGAAGTTGCAGTGAGCCAAGAACGCACCATGCCACTGCACTCTAGCCTGGGCCACAGAAAAAACAAAAACCAACAAAAGAAAATCTTTCTATGTTATGAACAGAAAAGTTCTCATTTTTGTATCATCAACTGATCTCTAATAACTAGTCTCTTATTCCTAGAAAAAAAAAAACTCTCTGATTTTAAGCTGGGCACTTTGCTGCCTACCTAAAAGACTATAGTTACCAGTTTCCTTTGTAGCTAGATATAACCATGTGACTAAGTTCTAGCCAATAAGATATAAGCGGATAAGCAGAGCTATCTCCTGGAACTTTCAGAAAGTCTCTTTAAAATCTCCCTAGTGATTGGAGAATGAAAAGTTGGAAGGACCATGAGTCTCCAAAGATTATGCAAAGTCCCACATACTAGTCCCACACAGCCACCTCCTAAGTTCTTCTACATGAGAGAAAAACGTTATTTAAACCACAATTTTTCTGTATCTACCTGAACCTACCCCTAGCTGATATAAAATCAAGAAAAGTAGTATTAGTGCAAGGGTTGTTTCAAAGTGAGCCAGACAAGTTTTTGTCATAAGAACAGACTGTGTCTAGGACACTGCCCACTGGACCAGTCCTAGTATGTGAGAATAAAAAAGCTGGAATTAGTCATTTCAAAGTTGGTCCTAGAAAGCCCACAAAACTAGCTTTTTTTTAAAACTAGCTCAGAAAATCTGGACAAAAACCATGCTATTTCTACTTTCAATTACACAAAGTTTATTTAAAAATAAATTTAAAATTTATTTTCAACTGAGAATATGGTTTGATAATTAGAAAACAAATTGTGAAGTTGAAATAATTTTGGAGAATATGACAAAAAATAAGGTGGACTTGCCAACAACCAGATGTCATGAAGTATCATAACTGACTTAAGCATAAAGATTACATAAGCTTTCAGGAAAATTATGAATAATACTAGAAACATTTATGGATAAAATGAGAGAGGCTTTGATTTACAGAAAGCACAAAAGCACAAAAAAAATTTTGCTTAAAGCATCTTTCAAGGCTATAGAACTTACACAAACGGGCCAGGCGCGGTGGCTCACGCCTGTAATCCGAACACTTTGGGAGGCCTAGGTGGGCGGATCATCTGATATCAGGAGTTCAAGATCAGCCTGGCCAACATGGCAAAACCCCATCTCTTCTAAAATTACAAAAATTAGCCAAGTGTGGTGGTACTTGCCTGTAATCCCAGCTACTCATGAGGCTGAGGTAGGAGAAATGCTTGAACCAAGAATTGGAGGTTGCAGTGAGCAGAGATTGCGCCACTGCCCTCTGGCCTGAGTGACAGAACGAGACGCTATCTCAAAAACAAACAAAAAAACTTACACAAATGAGGAAGTACACACAACTAATTTTGGCATTGATGTTACCATAATATGTTTTACATGGTAAAGAAAAGGAACAACTAATGTAGAAAGTTAAACAAAAAAAGTGTCTGCAGCTATCAAACAGATTATCTTAAAACATTCTAGAATCAGTGTATTAGTTTGCTAGGGCTGTCTTAAAGTACCACAAACAAGGTGGCTTAAACTACAGGAATTTATTGTCTGTTTTGGAGGCTAGAAGTCCGAGTTTGAGATGTTGGCAGGGTTGGGTTCCTTCTGAGAGTTACAGGGGAGAATCTGCCCCATGCTTCCCTCCACGTTCTGGTGTTTTGCAGGCAATCTTTAGCCTTCTGGGCTTCTGCTGCATCATTCTAATCTCTGCCTTCATCTTCACATGGCATTCTCGCTCTGTGGGTATCTGTGTCCCAATTTCTCCTTTGTATAAAGACTCCAGGTCTATTAGATTAGGGGCCACTCTGTTCCAGTATGACCTCATTGTAACTAATTACATCTGCAATGACCTTATTTCCAAACAAGGTCACATTTGATGTATTAGGGGTTAGGATTTCAACCTATGAATTAGGGTGGGAGTTGGGGTGGGATCAGATAATTCAGCCCATAACAACTGGTAACAGACCAAGTGATTTTAATGCATTCCCATTATAGCTGGATTAAACCTGGTGGATGTTAACAATGTACCATTTAATTTTGATCACTGACTTTTGTATTTATTTATAAACATCTATGAGATATGTAAATTTACAAAGTAGATGACTGTGAAAGAATTAAAGCAAATACTAAACGAATGTTTAACTAAATAGGAGTTTCTCGTTGTAATGAGAAAATTTGTAGACACGCACAGATGGGGGCCACATCCCAAGCAGGTAAAACTACAGGAGTGACTGCCCGCAGAAGAGCTACTGTTCAGTCTGGACACAACAGCAGCCACCGAATCATCCACTGAGAGCATCATCTCAAGTACTTCAGAGTGCCCAGTGTATTCAGCTACATTGGTAAAATTTATTTAAAGTAATATTAGAATTGCTTGAATATTCATTATTTTTAAAAACTTGCAAAAGAAAATGACTTTGAAAGGCTGCCCTCCTCACTACACAGCTGTACCCCCTGGAATGTTCTAGTCAGTTTTCAATTTCAGGGTTAGAGAACATTTTGGTTATGTGTCTAAAAAGTAATTAAAAAAAAAAACCTTGCCGGGCGCGGTGGCTCAAGCTTGTAATCCCAGCACTTTGGGAGGCCGAGACGGGCGGATCACGAGGTCAGGAGATCGAGACCATCCTGACTAACACGGTGAAAGCCCGTTTCTACTAAAAAATACAAAAAAAAAACTAGCCGGGAGAGATGGCGAGCGCCTGTAGTCCCAGCTACTCGTGAGGCTGAGGCAGGAGAATGGCGTAAACCCAGGAGGCGGAGCTTGCAGTGAGCTGAGATCTGGCCACTGCACTCCAGCCTGGGCGACAGAGCGAGACTCTGTCTCAAAAAAAAAAAAAAAAAAAAAAAAAAAAAAAAAAAAAACCTTTGTAACTTATAATGCTTCTTCTGAGACTTTACCCTAAGAAAATCATAAATGGAGAAAAATGTTTATACACAAAAATGTTCACGGTAGTGTTATTTACAACACAAAAACCAATGAAAAAACAGTTAGAGAAAATGGAATGGTTAGAAAACCATAGTATACCCAAGTATATCATGCAAAACCATAGTATACTATGCAACTGAGATTGAATAACTTATGAAGTTATTGATTTTTGTTTTGTGACCATCCTCTAATTCCTTTTCTCCCCAAAGGCCAAGCATGCTATTTCCCTCTCTTGCCTTGAGGGACAGTGTCTCAGAGAGTCACAGAGAGCTGTTGCTCACAGACAACCTGACTTCCCGACATCTTCTGGCAGCCTGTGCTCCTAGAGGGGATCAGACCAAGTGTTCCCATGGGTGGCAAGGGAAGCACGCCTTTGAGAGCTGCAGGATAATGGCAGCATTAACGAGATCTATGTCAAGAATAAGGAAGGCCTAAGGCAGTGGTGGCACTCTAGGAAAAAGGGCTACATGCTAGGAGTATGCAGGCAGAGCCCCGAGCTCCAGAGGTCACAGATCTGACAAGATTCTCATGCCCAGGAGGGCACCAAAGACATGGAGCCATCAAACTCCGAAAGAGCTCAAGTACTTCAGGGTGCCCAATGTGTTCAGCTAAATTGGTATAATTTAGCCAAACTTGGATAAATGAGAACTTGGATAAATGGGATAAATGGCGGCTTGGATAATGGGAACTTTAGTGGCAAGAGCATAATTGGGGGCCTCCACAGTGCTATGTAAGACCCTCACACACACACATCATGGAATCTTTGCAAGGCCCCAGGAGAAGTAAGCTACATCTGAGAAACTGAACATCCCTCTCCCTAACCTGACAGAGCAGAGTTTTCTAGATTTTGGATGAAAGCAAGTACAGGTATCTTACATAGCCTAGTTTGTGGATTAAGAATCATATGTATTACCTAACAATTAAAATGGTATAAAAACATAACTATGCCAAGAAATTTTGTTTTTTTTTTCTTTTTCCTTGAGACAGGGTCACACTCTGTTGCCCAGGCTGAGTGCAGTGTCATGATCATGGCTCACTGTAGCCTCCAACTCCCAGGCTCAAGCAATCCTCCTGCCTGAGCCTCATGAGTAGCTGAGATTACAGGTGTATGCCATCATGCCTGACTAATTTTTTACATTTTTTTGTAGAGATGGGGTCTTGCCATGTTGCCCAGGCTGATCTTGGATTCCTAGGCTCCAGCGTTCCTCCCACTGTGGCCTCCCAAAATGTTGGGACTACAGGCGTGAGCCACCACACCCAGCCACGAAGTTTTCATACTGTAATGTTATGGAGAAAAAAGGCAGAATACAAAAATATATGAAAATATAACACATATTGTTGTTGTTTTAAAGCACACAGGAAAAAAGTCTATGAGGAAATATATCAAATGCCAATAGTTGCTGTTTCTTCTTTTTCAGTGGCATGGGAAGAGGGGATATTGTTTCTTTTTTCTACAATAAGGATATCTTACTTTTAAAAATGAGAAACTATTCAAAATGAACACATGATTAGAATATTCTTCCCTTTCAAATCTAAGTCAAGTTGACTGTTGGTTCACATGGCATTCTGATTATTTTATTATTCCTGACATTCATATTACCATTTCTGATATAGAAGTTAGAGTTTAGGGTTGGTTTATCAAATTTTAAGTAGGGATGCTACAAAGTTGAAACATAAAGAAGAAAAGTTCTTTTTATTAATGTATTAAGTTTCAAATATATTTAACAATCAAGATTTGCTGCTAAGTTTAAACATTTATCTATTTTGTTAAAAGGATTTAATTTGGTCTAATAAGCTTTGGTTTCAAGATGGGGTAAATATTTAGGTTTGGCTCTCTTTTAACAACTGAAAGTAACATTAATGTTAAAAAGGCTCCTGTTGATGAGTAGAAATATATGGTACATTTCTAAAATAAGCTAACATTTCAGACAAAGAAAATCTGTATCCTCATTAGCACACTTATAATGCAATGATTTCAGTATACAAATGGAACTTCACTTTCTGTTTTTGTTTTTTGGGAAAAGGAAGTAGAAGAAAGGATGTTTCTCCTTTTAATTTTGGAAAAATGGTATAGATGGTGGAAAACCTGTACTTTGTATCTTGAATTTCTCACTAGTTTTGTGATCCAGTGTAAGGTTTCCTAAACTTTACATACCTAATTTTTTTCCCTATCTGTAGCATTGGGATTAAATAAAATGGGTCTCACTAATGTACTATGTGGATTAAATGCTATACGTACAGGTCATAGAGAGTTAGCCAATATATGACTCTTCAATTATTGTTATTATTTAGGAATAGGATTTGTTCTCAAAAAGGAAAGCTTCCCTTCATTATAAGGAACAGAAAAACTATAATGTAACTCACAAAATTCATTTTCCTTTCAGAAATTCCTGTTATTTCTACAGTGTTAACAACTATCTTAGAAGAAAATCACTGAAGTTACCAACTTGTTCTCCTTTATTGTACCATGTAGTTACAGACAATCAATGGTAAAATATCTAAAGAGCTACATGTTATGAGATTTTTAAAAATGTTATTTCCAAAAAAGGAAAATTACATAATGTTTTTATTTTTAAATAGTAGAGATGATGAAATCTTACCATGCACTTCAGTTTCTCAGTGGTGTAAAAGTTTTCTAATGATTTATCTAGGATTGGTTTATTCATGTAAAAATCAGGTCAAAAATCAAACGATTATAGGGGTTATGCAGCTAAAATGCAGGAAGAAAGTTGTCAGGATTGAAGAGGGTAAACCCATTGCTGAATGGCAACAAACCCCTGGTCTCAGAACAAAGGAGTAATAGAGAATGGGGTGAATGCAGTACCTGGAGACATGAGCCCCAAGAGGGTATCTTCTCCGGACAAGCAGGAATTCAAATCTGACAATGCTGAAAGGAACAGTCTGATCCTTCCATCCTCCCAATACCAGAAATAACTTGGTTCTAAAAGTTAGGGATTAATTTAATTAACAATAAAAGCATAGGGGCCAAACAGAATACATCTCAGGGTGAAATCTTGCACTGGTGCCTGTCTGTAAACTACAAAACAAGTGTTTCCAAACTTCCTTTTGCAGTATTTGAAGAAAAACAAAAATTAAAAAGTCCTTTCACTATTAGTCCTAGCCAGAGCAATTAGACGAGAAATAAATAAATGGCATTCAATTTGGAAAGGAAAAAGTCAACTTATTCTTGTTCAAAGACAACGTGATATTTTTAAGAACCTAAAAATCAGACCAAAACATTGTTAGAATCAGCAAATGAATTCAGTAAAGTTGCAAAATACAAAGTCAACATCCCAAAAAATCAGTAGCACTTATATAAGCCAACAGTGAACAATTTAAAAAAGAAATCAAGAAAGCAATCTCATTTATAGTGGCTCAAAAAAATTTAAATTCCTAGGAATCAATTTAACCAAAGAAGTAAAAGATCTCTGCAAGAAAAACTACGAACACTGATGAAAGAAATTGAAGAAGACAGAGAAGGGAAGATAGCCCATGCTCATGGATGTAAATAACTGGTATCATTAAAATGTCCCTATCAAAACACCAATGACATTCTTCACAGAATTGAAAAAAAGCAATCCTAAAATCTGTATGGAACCACAAAAGACTCTGACTAGTCAAAGTAATTCTGAGCAAAAAGAACAGAAGGGGAGGCATCACACTACCTGACTTCAAAATATACTACAAAGCCATAGTACCCCAACAGCATAGTACTGGTTTAAAAAAAAAAAAAAAAAAAAAAAACATACACATGGACCAATGAAAAAGAATAGAGAACCCAGAGATAAATCTGTGCATTTACAGCTAACTCATTTTTGGACAAAGGTGCCTGGAACATACATCAGGGAAAAGACGGTCTCCTTAATAAACAGTGCTAGAAAAACTGAGTAAGTACATGCAGATGAATAAAGCTAAGCTCCTGTCTCTTACCATATGCAAAAAATCAACTTAAATTGAATTAGCAACTTAAATTTAAGACCTGAAACTTTGAAACAACTAGAAAAAACTATCAGGAAAATGCTTCTGGACACTGGTCTAGACAAAGATTTGTTGGGTAAGACCTCAAATGAACAGGCAACAAAAGGAAAAATACACAAATGGGATCATACCAAGCTAAAAAGCTTCCGCACTGCAAAAGAAACAATCAACAAAGATATAACCCACATAATGGGTTTTCTGCAAACCATCCATGAAACAAGGGATTAATAATCAGAATATATAAGGAACCCAAACAAATCAATTTAAAAAAACAAATAATCCAGTTGTTTTAAATGGACAAAACATTTGAATAGACATTTCTCAAAAGAAACGGCCAACCAAAAGGTGTATGAAAAAGTGCTCAACATCATGTATGTGCATCAGAGAAATGCATATAAAACCACAGTGAGATATCATCTCATCCCAGTTAAAATGGCTTTTATCAAAGAGACAAAAACAAACAAACAAACAAACAAAAAAAACAGCTGCTGGTAAGGATGAAGAGAAAGGGGAACACTTGTACACTGTTGGTAGGAATATAAATTAATACAGTCACTATGGAAAACATATGGAGACTCCTCAAAAAACTAAAGACGGAAATACCATATAATCCAGCAATGTAAAGGGAATCAGTGTATCAAAGAGATATCTGCACTCCCATATTTATTGCAGCACTATTCACAATAGCCCAAACTATTCAATAGCCGAGATACATAATCAATCTAAGTGCCCAACAGATGAATGGATTTTAAAAAAGTGACACTAACAGTGGAATATTATTCGTCCATGAAAAGAATGAAATCCTGTGATTTGTAGCAATATGGATGGAACTGGAGGGCATTATATTAGGTGAAACAAACCAGGAACAGAAAGATAAATATCCTGTGTTCTCACTCATATGTGGGAACTTAAACAAAAGTGGAGCTCATGGAGATAGCTGATTGGTGGTTATCTAGGCTGAGAAGGGTAGGGAGAGGGAATGAAGAAGAGAGGTTGGTTAATAGGTACAAATATACAGTTAGATAAAAGGATTATCTAGTGTTTGAAAGATCCAGTGTTTGAAAGCACAGTAGGGCAACTATAATAAATAATAATTTGTTGTATAGCTCAAAATTGCTGGAGGAGAATTAGAATAAAAAGGGGTGAATGTTTGGGGTAATAAACATCCCAATTGCCCTGGTTTGATCATTACACATTGTATGCATATATGAAAATACCACATGTACCCCCAACATATGTACAGCTCTTATGCATCAATAAAAAAAATAAAAACAAACAAACAAACATAAGCAGCATTGGCTATCCAGAAATAAATACCTTGCGTTACATACAAACACCACCATTTTAATATATTTACTCATTTTTAAAGAAAAAGTACTTGAAAACTAGGAAATAACTCATGCACTTGTAATTGAGGTATACCCAAATCCTGCCTATTTGTAACATCGTCAAAAACAACTGACAAGCAAAACAACTCCTGAGAAGAAAATACTACGGTCACAACTTCACACACTGGATTTACATAGTCGCTTCTGTTGCCCTCTTCTGACTTGTCTTACTCTGGTTTTACATGTTTAGCAACCAGCCGAGGGGGATGAGGGGGGTTGCTGAAGACAGCCCCACTGATAACAACAGAGTTAATGATACAAAAGAAGATGGCTACAAGGAGTCAACCGGCAGAGCCTGAGACCTTTGAAGAAGGGTCACATCGCCAGGGCTCAGTGAATAGCCAGGTACTTTGGTAAAAGGCCTTAGTGGCTTTCCTACACAGCACAATAGTACAAACTAGTACCATAAATAAGACAGACACACACAGAATCACGGCCCTATGTTCTCAGGACAAACGTGCGTGACGGTCAGCATTACATTTCAGAAAGATCTCTGTTTAATTCAACAAACAGTTATAGGAAATTTATTATGCGCAAGGCCCTGAGCCATTATAAACACCTGATAAGAACTGGTTCAAGAGCTGTTGTTTTTGTAGAGTGCTCCATACATGTATTGTGATAGGTATCAAGTGGCACAAAGTAAAACAATTCTGAGAATACACCTGTATTTCATATCTGATGAAGCCCTGATTTGCTGATCCATAATAAGCCCCTTATGAGCTAAGCTGAGCTTTCACTATAATCCTTTCCCACATATCTGAACCTGCTGTGGGGATTTTTTTAAACTGCTATTAGCAGTGACTAAAACTTCTAATCCCCTGCTATGCCTTTATTATTAACACATACAGTTATTGTGCAGTAGCATTAAAGAACTGTGAAATTTTTTTTTATCTTATTTCTAAATCTCACCATTTTTATAAGAGTAACAGTAAGATTTTCACAGAAATACTACTTCAGTCGTTTTGTCTGTATTTTTACTGTAAATTGCTTTAGCTATAAGGTTAATTGACATCTCTTACAGGGTATGAGAAACTTCAAAGTGCCTGGAATGACTCCATTGCTAATGCAACTACTTCAGATATAAAGTAATCTTTCCTCAGTTTATTAAAGACAAGGGCAGATTTTTAGTCCAATCCCGGAAAGAAAAATATAACCCATTCTGGAAATTAATATAGTAGCTGGATACAGAATGAAATTCATCTGACTCCACAATAATTATTAAATCAAATATCATGGCATCTTTTCCCTAATCAAACTCAGGAAAGATTACTAAGCAGCCCAAACCCTGAAAACTACAAAGCAAAGATAGATACTCATTATGCCAACTCTAGAGGACTCAGGCAAAAACTGATGGCCTCACTATCATGTGTAACTTAGCTGTCCTCTATTCTGCTGGTCCTTGTTATTTTGTCTCAAGTTCACTTTCTGTGCCATTGAAAGAACCGTTAAGTAAGAGGGTTTAACCCTTTATTTTAGCCCAAACACAGGCTCTCTACATCTCATGGATTCAAGTCCCAAGGCAGCAGTGGGATATCCCCCTCCCACTCCCCAACCTTTTTCTTTCTTTTTTTTTTTTTTAACTTACTCAAGCTTCAAGGGGAGAGAGGTCAGAATACTAGTTAACCTGTTCCCCCGGACACCCATTCTGACTGGCCTGCTTTTGGTCCCTGGGATTCATTAATATTATTAGGTTCATTCTTTTAAATCAATGTCTGAAGTGGGGTTGGAGGTTATGAAGCCTGGATTTCTCATTGTGATTTGCAGACAATTCCAACCTATGTTTTCTGAAACTAGAACTAAAACTTCCTCTAAATGGCAAATTAAATTCCCCTAAGAATCATTTTAAAGGTATACGAGAAAGTTTAAAACGTCAGATTAGGTAGCAAGAGCCACTCAGTGACAAACTCACATGCACACACACACACACACTCGAAAAAAATTGCAAAGGAAAAAGAAGATGTAATAAGTACTATTCTCCTTTTGAGGTCTGGACATTCAGAATCTTGGGGTTAAATTACAACTGCTCCATAGAAAGACAGGTTGCAGAGTGTTCCACGGTTCAACTAAAAAAAATTTGAGGCCAGTTGCATTACTGTTTGTTGACCCTTGAGGATAATAAGCAGGACTAACGTTGGTGACAATTCCTGACATAGCTTTAAATTAATTGCTGAATGGCAACTACCGCATAAGCTGTATCTAGAGAAAGAGGGATAGATACACGTTTTATTCAAAATGTAAAGAATGGTTCTAAAGTCGTTATTCATCTTTTTAGGACTGACTTAACTACAACAAGGAAGAGAAACTTCTACCCACTTTCTTTCTAAAGTAACATAAATGGCCATTTGCAGGTTTATATTTTCAGAAATATTAATAGCTAGAGTTTTTTAAACTTCCTGGAAATACTCAAAATGTATTCCTTATATTCAGGTCAACTAAAACATGATTAGAAATATATCTAACATAGTGAAATACTGGAATTATAAGTAACGACAAAGATAATAAATCTAAACAACATAGAGACAGGATGGCTGAAAAAAGCATGAGCGTTAAAGCTAAACATCAAGAATGAAGTTCAAACTCCATTGGGAGCTACGTAAACTTGGCAAGTTACTCAACCTCTGTAATTTATAAAATGGAGATACCACTATTGTCCTCAAAGTTGAATGAGATAACATACCTAAATCACCCAGTGCATTGTTTGGCACCTGGTCAGCACTCAATAAATGTTAGCTGCTATTAGCAGGAGCTGGAATACAGCCCACAGCAGCCAGGACTTGAGTCCACATCTGTTTACCTCCACTGCCTCTCTATTATTAGTGTGAGGTCAACATTACCACTCTTGCTCAATATGCTTAACATTATCAAGAGGTTTCAGACATTCTAAAAATCAGACAATTACATGTGAATTATCCTGAGAAAGAACGGGAATGACACATATTATCAAGTATTGCATCTCTGCTGCATTTGAATCTAATAGTGTGAAGAAGAGTGATTAATCCATTAAACTATCCTGTTCCTTTAAACATTATTCCAAGGCCATATAGGATTAGCAATTCTGCTTGTTTACTTTCCACTGACTAGCAGGGGATTAAAGACAAATTCAAGTTGGTTTTCAGATGCACAAAATTAAAGGTTGAGAAAACTTGGTGTTTTCAAAACATCCACCCATGAAGGATTTCTTTTTAACTGTTCTTTCCAAAACTTTTAAACACTCAACAAAATCTCAATTTGCTTTGCTTTGTTCTTTGCTTCCAAATACTGTAAATGGCTGGATTCCAGATACAGTAGTTATCCTCAAATGCCTTCCAAAAAGGCCTGCCAGATTCTGTGGTTCAGAAGTAATTTAAAAGTAGAAATGTGTAACAAATGAGACCTAATGGAAAACACTGGATATTTTAGTTAGATTTTTTTTAATTTCAGAGAGAGACAATACATATACACACGTGCACATGAACGCATATAAACACAGACCCATGTAAACAAGATAGAAAATGAAAATGAGGTGGCAATGTTGTATTTCTTTATTGTAGACAATAATTGGCAGGAGTGAAAAAACATACATTGTTTTTCAATGGAAAATAAAATTCATGATGCATCTAGTAACCAAGCTCAACAATGACAAGTTAAAACGGAATACTTAGAATAATACAAACTCTATCATGTGGATTTATTTTTGAGGGGGGTAATCCTTTAAAGTTTACAAACCATTTTCTTACATAAGACATAATTCCTATATATAATGAAATAGCTTTTTAATCATGACTTGTTCAAAAGAAGAAATGTTCTTCTAGTTGGTAAACTTTCTATCACTAGTTATTCAAGCAGAGGCTGGGATGTTCCAAAGGTTATTCATATGCTGGGGTAAAGGTTAATTAAACCTGAGGACTTTAATACTGTGTTCTTTCTGGATGTCTTCATTCATTCATCCCTCTAAATATTCATGAAATACTGACTACAGGCCAGGTACCAGGTACCTTACTACACACTACATATATGGCAGAGCAAAAGTTGGACCCAGTCCCTCCCTTCTCAGAGGTTACAGTCCAGTAAAGAAGACAAATACAAGGCTTTACAAGTGATGAGAGCTATGGAGGATGACAGGACACTGACCTAGGCCAAGGGCAGTGAAAGACTTCTCTACCAAAACCATCTGAGGGACAAAATGAACTTAGCTACATAAGAGGAGAGGGTAGAATGCTCCAGGTAGACAATAGTGAGAGTGAGAAGTGAAGGAAAGCCAAGATGGCTGAAATGGAGACAGGGGAGGGTGAAGCCCTGGAAGGCAGACAGGGAAGTGACCCTTGATGGATACAATAAGGCATGTTTGGACTTTATACCAAAGGCAATGGAAACTATGAAAAAATCTTGGGGGGACTATCAGAACAATGTAGGAATTGTAAGCAACATGGTGTTATGGCAAGAATGAAGGCAGAAAGAGCAGTTAGGAGGCTATCAACATAGCCCAGATAGAAAATGGTGGTGACATGGCCCATGGAACTGGCAATGATGGGGAACTGTGAACAGATCCTTGGTAGACGAAGGCATCTTTCATGGGATGCAAACACTGGAGGCTAAGCAGGGTGGGGGAAGAAAGGGAAGAGAATATGCTTAGTTGTAGACAGGCCGAGTCTAAAGTGCTTCCTAGGAAACTGGATCATGGGTTTAGAGCCCAGTGAAAGTTATGGACTAAAGACAAATAATTGGTATTTGTGAGCCTACAGACATACAGGTTCCATTGTGGTAGCCACTAGTCACATGTTGTCTATGGAGCACCTGGGACACAGCAAGGGCAAAGTGACATGTACTATAAATAAGATACATGCTACATTTCCAAGACAGTATGAAAGGGAATGTAAGATCTCAATTTTTATATTGATATGTTGAAATAATATTTTGATATATCAGGCTAAACAAATTATAAAAATTAATTTCTTGTCTTTTTCACTTTTGTAATGTGGCTACTAGAAAACTTACAATTACATGTCAAGTTTGCATTATGACTCACATTACCTTTCTATGGGGCAGCACTGATAGGGCAGTAACTGAAGTTTGGAAGAGTAAAAAGAAGCACTAATGAGAGTTTGTCTCTGATACAGTTGTGGGGTTCAACACGTGGAGTGGTATGACGAGGAAGAGCTGAAAACATGGAATAAGCCAATAAAGCCAGACAATGTGGTACAGTGGAAGGCAAGAAGGCTCTGAACAACCAGGAAGTAGACCTAAGGGTCAAATTCTGCTGTGAAGCCACGTAAGAAAAGCAATGCAAAGCATATTTAAGCTAGAACACAGGTAGGAGAACAAATGGCTTCTGAAACAGGAATGAGTGAAAAATAACTATATTACTATAATTTAATTTTCCTGCATTTTATATATATTTTTGTACAAATTTCCACTTTTTTATTGCATCACCTTCCAACTGGCATGTTATTTTAAATCAGAGTTTTTCACCTTTTCTTAACCCATGCTTCTCACCAGCACCCCGAAATGTTCCTCCGGTATAATCTGAAATCCCAAATAGATACCATGTCTGAAAACAAATTAAAGAATAGAAAAAGGGAATACTCTATCTTCAAGTGACATCTCCTTTGACCTCTTCTGTTGGGTCATGTTTGTTTACCACTATAGAATCTTGGATTAGATAATCCCTAAAATTTTTCAAATTGTAAAATTATGTATGTCTAGTATTATTTTCCCCATAATTCATTCCATACCCAATAAAATCAGTGTTCTCTCAAGATACACTGGCCTCAGTCAATGCACCAGTAAGAATGCACATTTGCACACTGTTTCCCTACTCACTTTCCCAAAGCGTTTATTCAACAAATGTTTATTGAGCACCTACGCATGCCCCAATGGGGCTACAGCAGTGAGCGAACCAAATTTCCTGCACTCATTGAGCTTACAACCTCAAGACACAAAAATACCATTGCTTCATAGTAATAATAATAATAAACAACCAACCACCACTGTAGCAGCAGTGGTTTATATGGCTTACAATTTCCAATCATTGCATCCTTAAGCGCTTCACACCAATTACTTCATTTGAAGCTCACAACAAACTCGTGAGTTATAATAGGTCACCCCTGTTTGCCTATTTTACAGATGAAAAAATCAAGGCAAAGAAAGAGAATATAGCTTCTAAAGACCTTGATCAGGATTATAAATTCTCCCAGCACTATGTACTTCTCCTTTACAATACTTCCCACCCCAGGTGTTTCTGAAGAGAAGAGGAATGGACACTCTTGGTTGGTGTTTCTCTGTCCTTCCCTCTGGAGAATTTGAGAGACTGGAGTATGCAAAGCTCATCTCAAAGCAGCCGGGTCTCAAGTCACACTCTGTTTTGGTAAGTCTAAATTATTTGGTTGGCGATTTAAGTTACATTCCCCCACCAGCCCTATCAGCCATAAACGTGACATTACAATATGTTCTGTCCTCCCAGAGCAGCATTTACCATGGTGGTAATTTACACTATGTGATTTATGTCCAATTCACCTACTATTCTGTACATTCTATGAAGGCAAGGATTGTATCTGTTTTTTGTATCTCCAGCACTTAGAAACTATCTAGAGCATAGGACGTGCTCAGAAAATATTAGTTGAATAAATGAAAGTCAGTTTTCCAAATTCACAAAATTTATTCATGTACCTGCCCAAACTTTTATCTTTACCATTCAAAGAGAAATCTTATTCTTCTCTGCCTTTTTGTATAGCATGAGATAAATGTAATTACACCTTCCCAGGGTCATCATTATGAGCCCTAATTTTCGTACTTGGTTGTAAACACAGAGGTGCCATTGGAGAGCTAATGAGGTTTATAGAATCCTTTGCCTGGATAACAGATAGCTCTCCAATTGCTGTGCTAAGTGCTTATGTCTACTTGTAAGGGTTTTAATATCCTATTCTACCACTTTCAGTATGTATGCTCTCAGCTCCTAATTTGCTGCTTCTAATATATAATAATCCAAGAAACCTGTTACTTGTTTATTGGCCTTATCAAAAGGGCCTTACTGCAGAAATTTTCTTCTACCTATTTGAACTACTTGAATGACCCTCCTCCCTTCTTCCTTCTGACTTTCAAACCATATTGAAGTGTTAAGGTTAACTTAAGTGTTACTCTATTTTTGCTGCAAAGTAGTATTACCAAGTACAAGGAAAATAGCTCTAGAAAGAAGAGTAAAATAACTCAGGAAAGAAAATGAAACGATCATTAGGCAAATTTTCATTATTTGCTGAATTACTCAATTAATTTACCCATTTGTTTCATAGCGATGGCAACAACTTCACAGGCCTGAAGCAGATCCTTCCTTACCATTAACCCAGAACCCAAAACAGATAAAACAACGTTTTCACATACTCTGTCACCTCTTGTTGAAAATTCCAGTACAAACTATGCAAAATGAGACTTCACATTTCTGGTATTAAAAGCATCCTGTGTCACAAGAGTCCCTTTTTGTCAATGATCTTTTTATTTGGCTGTCTCTACATTTTTTTTTTTTTTCTGGTTTCATTATGTCTCTCTTGTACTATAACCTGAGTCTGAGACGAAGCACTTCTCCAGGGACAACTCATAATTTTGCCTGTTGGAAATGTTGTCAAGGTCAGCTAGAAAACAAACCTAAAAGAAAAGAAATTGTACTCAGAGAAGGAAGGACATATAAACTTCTGTAGGGTAGCCCCACAAGGGTTCCTACAAAATAGATCACAAATACCTACAAAGATGCTTCCTGGACTGAGAGCTGAGCAAACCTTCCTAAATGAGAATTCTCTCCTTTCTGCAAAGGCTCTGGTGGTGGCTTGGGGAAAAAAAATTCATAACAACTACTTTCCTTAGTGTTTATAACGCATTTGATGTTTTGTTTTTGTTGTTAATGTATGACAAACAGTATCACAGTTAATTTCATGACTTCCATTTCCCATTAGACAATTTTTTCATTACTTGCTAAATTTCTTTGAGTCTCCAGAAAAGTATAAAAGAAAGGTTTATGGTCTATATTGTTGGTATCAAATAACACTACAGTATACTGCTCCCAAGGTAATGTCATAAGGCTGCAGGAAAACATTTGGAGGAAAAAGAAAAGAAAGATAAACACAAAATTCAGTAAATATGCCAACAAGTGTTCTGTTATGCAAGCGGCAGAGTAAACCAAATACAATATATAGCTTTCTTTTCTGAAAGTACCTTATTATAAATAAAAACAAATGGTGCTTAGAAAGTGAGCTAGTGTTGTCCCAGGTACTTTATGCTCAGTGTCTCATTTATCCTCACTAATTCTACAGGCCAGGGAATTCCGGCATATCTCTATTTTATAGATGAGAATATCGAGGTTGAGAAAGGTTAATTGTCCAAGCCAATGTACCTAATTACAAAGTATGGAAGGAGGTCTGTTTTCTTCCAAGTTAGTGCCCTTGCAGGCTGGCCCTTTTGAAGTCATCTGTGTACTGAGCTTCTGTTGCTGAACGTGGGAACTTCCAAGACATTTCAGGTGGTGAGACTGAAACTAATGAGAATGCTATTCAGGACATGTAAGATTTTTGATTAAAAAGTATTTGGATAGAAAAGACAAACTACATATCCTTTAATTTTTCAAGCAACTGATACTAATACATTAATAGAAAAAAAATCCCAAGGTTTTAGAAATATCTCTAAAAGACATTTTAAATCAGTTAACTAAATTTCTAAGTTACACCCTAGTTCAGGTCATGATATTTTCTCAGATTACTAGAATAGTCTCCTAACCCATCTCCTCAAATCCATTTTTACGAAGTCACCATAGTAAATCTAAAACATAAATTTAAACATGTTTCTCCTTTTGCTTTTGGAAGCCTTCAGTCGTTCCAATCACGTTCAGACCACACTCTAATCTTGTTGGCAAGGGATACAGAGAGAGTCCTTAGTGGCTGGCACCTGTCACAGGTGTCTTAAATGGCTGTAAGCTCAAGGGCAAGAAACAAGTTTAATTGTTCAATAAACGTTTATTCACATGAAATAAATTAATAGCCCTCAATCTTGCATAAAATATCCTTCTATTATTCTTTTTCCCAACTTGAGAGAAAGAAACTATATTGTATATAACCCTGAATGCTAAAACATGCTTTAGGTGTTCAATAAAATATGTTCAATAAAATACATGTTCATTTGAACATATAGATGTTCAATAAAATATAATGGGTTACAAAAAATCCTTAACCAGCCTCATGTGTCTGTGTTTCCATTTTTAACACTTAAAAAGTGTTGCATATGCAATCTAATCTTCTGTTCTAACACTGATTTCATATTCTAGGCTAATTTGTCTTGTCTTTTCTTCTTTTCTTTTTTTTTTTTTGAGATGGAGTCTAGCTCTGTCACCCAGGCTGGAGTGCAGTGGTGCAATTTCAGCTCACTGCAACCTCCACCTCCTGGGTTCAAGTGATTCTCCTGCCTCAGCCTCCTGAGTTGCTGGGATTACAGGCGCAAGCTTCCATGCCCTAATATTTTGTATTTTAGTAGAGACGGGGTTTCACCATGTTGCCCAGGTGGGTCTTGAACTCCTGAGCTCAGGCAATCCACCCGCCTTGTCCTCCTAAAGTGCTGGGATTACAGGCGTGAGCCACTGCACCCAGCCTCATTTGTCTTAGTTCTAATATGTAACATTTGCCTCTTTCTTCTTTCTGATCAGGACCATCTATTGCTTCACCTTTCAGCAGATGTCCTACCATTGGCCGATGCCAGCAGTGGGATCCTGGAAAGAGCCCTCTACAGACCCCAGGCCTCATGGCTTAATAACAGCCTCGGCAGAGATGTGAGCCACTTGAGAGCAGGGCGAGGGCAGCATCTTGTTCAATTTGTATCCCCAGCATCTTCCCAGGACAGTTGGCAAGTGATCAGCAAATGCTTTTTGAGTAAATGAGTGAAAAAAAGAGCAAATAAATTGACTAACAGTGATAAACTCAGAGTCTAGGTTTCCTCAGTCATAAAAGGGTGATAAATGTCTACCTATAAGGTGACCCTAGATATTGCAGGTGGTATTACTGCCTCAAGAGAGACATTCTTAAAATGCAGTCTCCCCATTCTGTTCTTAAGCCTTGGCTGGTCACATGGAAACACCATGTTTCCTCAGTATCCTAAACTCAGGATATTGCAAAAGTAGATGAATCTGTGGTTGAAAAATGAAGGAATTCTGGAATATTATTCTTAAATAATCAATGGAAATACAGGTTTTAAATTTTCTATCTTGCTGTAGGGAGAAAGGCTGATAGAGAAATCAGATCTGTTCCCTTGCAGACTTCCTTAAACAATGAGGATGTATTTTGCGACGTAAGTTCTGGGAGAACAGTGTAATACCCACTTTCCAGCAATGAAACATTTGTAAACATTTTTCTGGATTCCGCTCTCCGTTTTTGAAAGTCATCTTGAGAAAGGGTAATTTGTAGTGTCAAGTTTATGGGATATTACCTTATGCTTTATTTTTGAGGTCACTCAGTATTTGTCTTCTCTTTTCTGTGTTAACTAAAACAATAAATCTTAACTCTACATCTCTCTCTCTCTCTCTCTCTCTCTCTCTCTCTCTCTCTCTCTCTCTCTCTCTCTCTCTCTCTCCTCCCCTCCCTCCCTCCCTTCCTCCCTGTTTATCTAGCCAAAATGATGCTTGGCATCTTTGAGATTCTCTTCACCCAGGTGTTGCAAACTCTCACTGCAGGCTGCCACTCTGATGTAATTGCAAGACCCCATCTCAATGTGACACTGTGTATTTTCTCCTACTGGCAACAGCAGGGTGTTGGAAAAAGATGAGAAATCATGTACATTTGGTCACTGATCTCTATTTATCTTATTCCTAAAATCAATCATCTTCAAGATTAAACAACAACAAACTCCATCTACAATGAAACCCAGTAGAGAGCAAACTAAAGATTCTTCATAGTTTTAAAATCATATTTTAATAAATGTTTTGGAAATGCCAACCATCAGGTTCTTTTTGTTTTTGTTTTTAAGTAGAGAGATGCAAATAATCTAACCACTAAACTCACAAAGCAAACCCCTAAAAATAAAGATTCTTATGTAATGATTTAAAGATGTAAAGTAGCTAACAAGCTATATAACACATTTTCTAAAATAACATAAAATATAAAGTCAAACAATGAATGAATAAACATTAATGAGAACACCAGAAGTGACAAGGCAGATCTTATTTTAAAAGCTTCAAAAGCTGTTTGTATAGATTACAGATAGCAAAAAAAGTGAAGTACTTACTTTAGGGCAATGTGTCAGTTTTTACAAAATTAGAAGGATCTTATTTTTCTGTCTAAATAAGTAGACTCAATCTCCAAATGCTCTCAAGACATGATTAATCCAGATAATATAGTATTTTAGTATTTATTTATAGTCTGCTTTATTCTAAAAAATGTAAGAAGGTTTATAATTAAAACTCTACAGTTAAATTAATTTCAAAAACCCTGATAAAATAATACACTTCAAGCACCAATATATTTTCATTATACAAATTCATTTTTATTTTTAAATTATGGAAATCCAAAGGAGTCTGTGGCAAATTTATAGTTTGTCAAAACCATCATAAGAAACTACCTGTCTAATAATAGAACATTGTTTAAATATATCAATATAATTTTGTCAACAATATACATCTTCCATATATACACACATATATACATTTTCTAGAATATATAACACTGGAAAATGTTCATGAGATACAGTAAATGCAAGTGGTTACTAAAGGTTTACATAAAAGTATACATTTTTTCCTTTTAAAAATATGTATAGACAGGTATAAAAAAGTGAAAGCAAAAATTGGAATTGTAAGTTTTTTACGATGAATGAGTTTTACAGAGTAGAAAACCATATTTTTAAGACAAATGCATATTGTTTTTATAATTATATTCCTATATGAAAAGACCATCACTGCTGCTCAAAAGAACAGACTGTACATGAGTCATATTAGAGGATCTAATACCATTCTTATTACTGACTTAACATGTTTTGTCAAGATTTTATTGTTTTGTAGGACAGAGTTTCACCTTAGGCCAACCCATGTAAATAAGAAACCATTCCTAGTGATGTCCATTGCATACCTAATGGGTTCTACTTAAAGGCATCTTTCATTTAGGGATGAATACCTCTTTCACCATCCCTTAAAATTAAAAATAGTATTATAGAGCCTGAAAAATTATCCTACAAATCACAGGTCCTAAGATATTATACCGCTAGACATGTAAAAAATTATAGTTGGCCCTTGAACCATGGGGTTGGAACTGCATGGGTCCTCATACATGGGGAATCACCTCTGCCCCCCCACCCCGCCCCGAGATAGCAAGACCATCTATTTCCTTCACTCTCCTCCTTCTCGGCCTGCTTGACGTGCAGATGACAAGGATGAAGACCGTTAATGATGATCCACTTAATGAACAGTTAAGTGTATTTCCTCTTCCTTATGATTTTAATAACATTTCATCTTCTCTGGCTCACTTTACTATAAGAACACACTATATTATATATAAACTTATATGTTTATATATATATATATTGTATAATAAGAGCTGATTGACTGTGTTATTGGTAAGACTTCTGGTCAACAGCAAGATATTAGTCATTAAGTTTGGGAGGAGTCAACAGTTATATATATTTTTCTATGGTGCTGGGTTGTCAGTATCCCTTGAATTATTCACGAATCAATTATATTTTAAACCTACACAATCCTGCAGATAGCCACTGACCCAATGAAGAGAAATAATTGAAAATATGTGTATATATTTTCCAAAGAATTGTAGTAACAAAATGAATTACACTATTCTGCAGAACAAATAGTTGTCAAGGCATGTTTTTTGTTCAGGCCTGTGCTAGACAGATATTCTAAAATAACAAGATCCTGATACAAAACAATAATGGAAGATTAATAATTAAAATACAGATTTTTTCAGTGACATTCGTGTATAAAGTATCTCCAAAAGAAACAAATGTCATGAAATTATTTTTATGAAAAATATAAAACAGCTCCACATTCAATCATGAAGGATATAGAATCATCTTAATCAAGGATATTTTCATCTTGGAGGTATAAAATTAAATGGATGTCTTACAGCTAGGAGAAACATGAAATTAGAACAAAAACATTAAACTCCAAATTAGCAATGGAAAGTAATAAGTGATTTGATGATTTTATGCCAATTTTATACTATTTAAAAAAATAAATATAGCTCACAAAACTAATATCACTAAATTATTTTCAATAAAGGGAGGACAATAACAGTTTTAATGGAATTGAACAAAATTAAATTACCACTTGTTTATATAACACTCCAAGGTTTAAAATGAGCTTTCTTATTGAGAAACCAAGTGTAAATGTTCTATAGTAAAGATTCTTCAACCTCCCCCACATCAGAAAGATAGCTACTTATACATCAGGCTTCTCAAGGTGAGATCCATGTATCTTCTGGGGAAAGTGAGTAGTGCCAGAAATTAGAGGCCCCAAGGAACACTACAGCACACACCGTAAGTTTACTTCATGGAGTAGAACGCTTCAAAGAAAATCTGACACATAAGCACCAACATATACTTAAAGGCCTTGCATTTATCGTAACATTTCTGTCTCTCCATCTTTGCTCAGTCTCTCTTTTGCCCAGAAGCCCCTACCCTACTCCCACTCTGAACCCTCTACCCCACTCCCATGCTGATTCTTTTCAGATAGGTGACTGCTTAACTTCAATCCTGTTATAACATCCAGAAGAAAGCCTTCCTGAATTTCCCTGCAGTGCCACCTCTGTACTCCTGGGGCACCTGGGAACAAAGCCAACACTCCTCTCTCACTGGATGCTCTGGCATCTGAAGCACCTCTCACCCCCCACAGGAAGGGCAGGGCCATCCCGTCAGTTGTTTACCATTAGCAAACAACAAATGTCACCGAAACGGAGCTAAAGCTAGGAGGTCCACTATGATCACTGGGAGGATACTGGCAAGTTATCTACTAACAAAGCTCAAAAACAATGTTAACAATAACACTTCGCATAAAGAGGTTTCTTGTCAGAAATCTAAAGAGGAAAAGCAAAGTTTCGGTTTTGTAGCACACATCCTGGACCTGCTACCTGACCCTGGCCAAATTACTTAACCTTTCTGAGCCTGTCATTTCCTTGTTTTTAAAATGAGAACAGGGCTAGCACCCACCACATTGGGTTAGTGAGTATTAAATCAGTCATGTGAATGAAGTTCTGAGACTAGTACCCAACAAGTAGCAAGTGTTTACTGAGTGCCACTATCAATCAAGATCTTGAATGTGAAAAATCACATAATTTCACATGTAAACTTCATATCTACAGAATAAAAATCTCATTATGTAAGGGAATGAAAGATAAATTAAAAAAAAATTTTTATATGTTATATTAATCAAAGAAAGCCACTGTTGCTGTAATAAAGTATGATCTCTGTATATTTGAGAAAATGTTGTTCAAGGTACTAAAAAGTAATTTGATGAACTTAAAATACTGATGAAAACTAAAATCTGCTGTCAATGTACAAATGATTTTGCTAGTTCCATCACATTCTGCGTGTGCCTCTATATACATGCACATTATATAAATTGGAAGAAAACTATATGAATGTACATTCAATCAGCAATTTCTCATTTGAAGAAGATAGACATCTGTGAAATAGACAGCTGTGGGAGAAAAAAAGTGATGTTTTTTCTATAGTGCCATTCATAAAGGTGTCACATCTATGCCATAGTGTATTAAGCCACAATTTTCTACATGTGAATGTATCAGGAGCTTAATATAAAACTACCATAAGTTGGAATTTGCAAAAAGAAACACTTAGGAACCATATAAACCTATGAAATTATTTTTCACAATCAAAAAGGACAGCTTCTTAAAGTAGCCTAATATATATGGTACATATCCCAAGGACAGACTAATTTACTAAAATGCTATCTCAGTAGCCTAGGTATGTGTGTGTACGTAAAAATAGTCTTGTTACCAAAATAAAAAATTCACTTTCCCACAACTCTCTAATGCAAGACATTAGAGATAAAATGAACCAGTGATTCAAACAGTCTGTGGTAAAGGAGCCTTTCTCACATATGGTTATATTTTCAATGAACAAAAGCACACATTAAGCAAGACTGTGTGTGTGTATGTGTGTGTGTGTGTGTGTGTGTTACGGGATGCTTTTTGTTTGCAATCTAGAAGGCACAGTACTGCAGAGTCCTCATAGGAACACTTGCTATTATGGGGGGTGGGGATTGAAAACCTTCAGAGACAATTTCATATAGTTTGAACATTCTGAATCAAAATGTTACATATTCATAAATACTCTAAAACCTATAATCCTATAATAGATAATGGAGGGAGGGGTGGGGTGTGTGTTCCAAGGCTGATCTGGCACATGTGGAGGAAAATCCTTAGCAAATACTTTTGAATAAAAAAATACACGTTCTTTTATTTTATAATGAGCTTACAAAAATGGTTGTTTGTTAAGTCTTCATTTATAAACCTTTAAAATTAGAATCCATTCATTTCTGTAGTAAAAGTGTTAGGATAATCCAAGACAAACTCATTCACTCTACTGAAAAGAGTACCTACGCTTTTGAATGTTGTCATCATCATTATCATCCTCTGTAGTTAGAGAATCAGATTCCTTTACATAAGGTATATCTCTCACTATAAATTCAGTATACTATGAAATGACTATACATCTCTTTTAATATGGTAAATATAACGTGGATGCCTCCCCCAAGTCATAACTTCAGTTATGCAAATATAATGCATACACGTATTCCTCCAAATATAATACATTTCTGTGATATTGAAAAATTTTAAACTTCTTCCTAGAAGAATCTAGGAAAATACCAACATGACAAACTTTTATGTTACATACAACAAAGCCTCCATCAAAGGCTCTTCATTTAACATTAATTATTTCTGCTAAACGATACCATATTATATTGACTTTTCTGTTTATCAATCTCCATCGTATCTTTTCCTTTTCAGTTGACATTTTAAAAGAAAGTGCAACAGAGATGCCAGCCACTTTCGTTCCTGACATGTTAAAAAGCAAGGCAAAGGTTTGATGAGGAGGGGAAAAAAAAATGAATAAACATTGGGAATAGAAGTTCTTACCTTTTGATTTACGTTGTTGTAGGAGAAAAAAAAAAAACAAGTATCTTTAAATTGTTAATATGCACTGAAAGTATCTTCTTTCAAAGGACTATATTTACTTAACTACATGTTCCTAACACAAGGTAGATCTCTTATTAAAAATAATGCCATACCTCAGTTCTTTATTTGCTAAATTTAAATTATATGAAACTGTTTAATCATTGAGCTTATAAAAGTAGTAGTCTTAGAATCTCAAGGGAAAAAAAAAGCTTGCATTTTCAAGACGTTATAGCTATGCTTATAACTAATCCATTAGAGTACCTGGCTAATAAGTTAATATTTAATTTGTAATTTCCTTAAAACACAGTAGTAACATACCAAGAAGAGTATTTCCATTAGCCAAGTTTGATCTTGGAAAAATATGTACAAAAACACTAACTAGATGGTATAAAATAAGCTAAACCATAATTTACACACACACACACACACACACACACACACACACAGAGTGCAAGAATCATTTTTCAAGCATCGTTCATTCAGATCATTTACCAGGAGAGAGCTGTAAAAAGAAAAAAATACATGTTTGAATGAACTGATCATTGAAATGCTTCTGCTAATCTATGATTTTGGTCCAACTTCCTCATAGAGTCCTCTCTCTTTTTTTATTTTCTGACCCATTCAACCTAAATACCATCCGAAAAGCTTATAAGCTGGTTTCCTTAGAACTACACCCAACATTTGACCAAATGTGCTTATTTCCTTTACCTTTCCCTCACCATGGGTTTTTAAAGAGAGGAAAAAAAAAAGAAAGCTAATAATCTGAACATTTTGTAGCCTAGATACAATTTTTAGAATGTATCAGGCCACATAGTTCTTACACGTTACTGATAGAAATTAGGATTTTACCATTATATAGGTGATACACACCCACTTAGGTTAGACGTAGGATCTATAACTCCCCCACAACAAAGGATTCTAGTGACCTTTGGTTTTACTATTCACAAATGGCAGATATATCTATGAAACTAAGGGATAAACAAATGAATACCAATACATTTTATATGTGCTAAAATAAACTAGTCTTCAGTACATCTTTCACTGCTGTCCAAGTATCAGAGTTTAAAAAGTTTTGTTATTTTAAGAAGGGGGCTATGGTGGTACAGGTGGAAATCTAAGAGTCAGCTCCCACCTTCTCTATATTTTATGGTGTCCCAGACCCCTTTGAGAAACACGTGCAAGCTGTGTACCCACACTCTCCCATGTAGCATGTATACACACAGAATGTTACATGTCATTTCAAGAGGCTCACAGAAACCTCCGAGTTGATAATTTGTAAACCTTAAGAATGGCAATGTCATGTACAGGGGAGCTAAATCTTTACACACAATCAGCTTATCCTGTGTAATTACAGAGGCTGGAGGCAAGTTAGTGTTCAGGATGAGAAAATAAGGCAGAGATAGGTGCAAGTAAGGAACTGGTGAACACTGGTGAAGGAGCAACCCTGGGGTTTGCTTTGTTTCCTTCTAAACAGGAAGAAAAGGTAGCAGAACAAAGTGAAAGGAATTTCTTAGTGAGAGTGGCTAAGAAGAAATGGAATTTTCTATAGCAAGACTGCTCAAGTACAAAAACATAAAAGGGATATCCTAAGCCATTTTGTAAAATCTTGGCAATACAAAGACATTGCTCATCTGCCCCTACTTTACACTTTATTATCTTTTGCTTATTTAGCATCAAGCACTGTAGAGAACTTTGGAAAAGTAAAATTATATAATTAACATTATTAATTTATATATACACAAGCATGCTGTATACTGTACACATGTTTGTTGTCCTACATAACACTATGTGCTTTCTGCTTTCTTCTTTAAACAAAACAAAAAAGCTCCAACTAAAAGTGGATCATAGCAACATAGTCCAAGATCTATACACTGTGTAACTGCCTTCAGTGTGCTCATTACTTTCCTACTTTATGCTCTGTGTATTAAAGGCTCTTATATCTTACAGTAAAGCTAAAGTGCTTATGGGCAAAACAAACAACTCAGCCAAAAGCATCACAAAAACTATATTATTATATATTCTTCAGTAACAAACTTTTTCCCCTTAAGAATCTTTAAAAAATGTATAAGCATCTGACATATTAATATCATCCCTATTGAATTTGAGATGTGTTTGGATTATAAAAAGAACCATAATTTGAATCAGTTTGAAATATTTTGATTCTGACTGAAATTTTTTCAATTCACAGAGTAATTAACTGGGTTTATGAGGGAATTTTTTAAAACTCTGTAAATCCTATGTATTTTAATAGATGGTATTTTAATAGATGCTTTCAGGTAAGTGTTCATCTTAATTATATAATGTTAACATCACTTATAACATAATATTAAGTATGGGTTGGCAAGAAATAGTAATGGTGAGTTACATGTTATACCCAGAAGTCTGGGGCTCCATGATAATAAAGTGTATGACTCTGGCCACAGCTGTCACCCTCATAGACTGCCTCCTTAGGATGCCCCCCACAGCCCCTTGCAACATTACCACCCTGAATTGTAATTATCTTTGGTCTTTTTTACCCTACTAGATTGTAAGCTCCAGGAAGACAAACACCATGTATTAACTACGGTGTATTCTAGCACCTGATAATGAATCTCCACTAAATAAAAACAGTGAAGTGTTTGTTTTCAGATAACCCTCCAGCAGAAGTTGAGGATTTTTTCAAAGATAATACACATCCAGAATAAATTTTAAATAAAAATAGAGAATCTCTAAATTGATAGCCCACATCAGTTACCCAGAATCAATTTAGACATAAGAATCCTTAACATCAGAATTAAAGTGCTAAACCTTTCATCACTTTGAATAACAATCTCTAGGCTATGATATTCTTTTCTTTCTTAAATGTAATATAATTTAACATTCTGTCAATGACTCAGTAATTACTGCAAACATCATCATCATTAGACAGGACTTTGAAGAAGCCAAAGACTGAGAGTGCCAGATTGAACCTTGCCCAGAAGTAGCTCTGCAAGAAACTGCCCTTAGGGGCCTCTGAGATTGTCCTTTTCCATTCTCCTCCAACACTATGTCATTAATGGGAAATTGTGGGCTCTAGTTTTAATCTCAACTCTGACACTTACCATCTGAATCCTGGACAAGTTCAATCTCTCTGGTCCACCATCTCTCTAGCTGTTAAACTGGAGTTAATACCACCTGATCCAGGACTATCACAGAGGTTCACAGCCTTCAGGGCCCTCCCTTCTCCTTCCATTCTAACAAGGTGTACCTTACTTTTAACGGTTACTGAGGTATAGGTAACCATATTTTCTGAATCAAAAATTGAGGGACATAACCAGATAACTACTCTAGAGTTGTTTTGTTGTTGTTGTTGTTAGTGTTTTTGTTTTTGAGACAGAGTTTCACTCCTATCACCAAGGCTGGAGTGCAGTGGCACGATCTTGGCTCACTGCAACCTCTGCCTCCCAGGTTCAAGCAATTCTCCTGCCTCAGTCTCCCAGGGAGCTGGGACCACAGGTACACACCACCACGCCCAGTTAACTTTTGTATTTTTAGTAGAGACGGGGTTCACCATGTTGGCCAGGCTGGTCTCAAACTCCTTACTTCAAGTGATCCACATGCCTCAGGCCACCCAAAGTGCTGGGATTACAGGAGTGAGCCACCATACCCAGCCCCTAAAATTTAATATACAGATTTCCTGGAAAATTCAAGACATGTGGCATATCCCCAGATTTCAGGCTGTTAACATTATTTCCTTTTAGATAACAGAAATAAGTTCTAGTGTTCTATACCATTTTAGGATGACTACAGTTAATGATGCTGTATTATACAGTTTCATATAGAAGGAGGATACAGAATGCTTCCAACACAAAAAATGATAAATGTTTGGGATGACAAATATATTAATTAACTTGATCTGATCACTATATATGTATTACACCGTCACTATGTACCCATGAATAAGTACAATTATTTGTCAATTTAAAAACTTTACAATTTTAAAATTATAAAATTACAAATTTTAAAAATGAAATTGTTTGAAGTCTCAGCCTTTACCTTCACACTGGTTGTTCTATTATTTCCATTCACTTATGGAATTGTACATATTCACTCCCGCTTTCATCTGCTCAAAAGTTACAGAGTTATAGGGACTGTGTGCCGAGACTACATAGCAGTGAAGAAAATGGGCACGGTTCCCATTGCTATGGAATTTACAATCTAGACTCAAAGAAGACAGAGCCATTCAACCAAAATATTCCCCATGTAAATAATTAAAAATTGTAATAACTGCTGTGGAGTATGTGAGAGAGAATCTGTAACAGGAAAACCTGACTGCAGAGGGGTGGGTTAAGGAGAGAGGGAAGGGCTCACTTAAGCAGGGAATTGTAGGAAGAGCGACTTAGGCCCTGCTCTAAGGCTCTCACGGTGTTTCTGTTATGACATCTTTCTACATTCCGTTCAGCCGCTTTTCATATCTTCCATTTCTGTCTCTCCCACACTACACAACAATGGGATGCGGTTGAAAAGTGGTCAGATTTTGAATCAGAAGACCTAGCACTGAGTATCACCTATAAAGGTGACAATGTTGCCCTGCCTTCCTGTGCTCCATCCAAAAAGTGGAGAGGATACTGCTTTAAACCACCATGCCTCAAGAGTTCCTGTAAGGACGATACGTGAAATGACAGATGCTGAAAAGCCCTGGATGACCATGAGGGGCTAATCAACAGTGCAAATTTACTTTTCCTACAACGTATTGCTTCTGGATTCTTTTCTACTTTTAGTGATCTCTTGAAGGCTGTTGGCATTGTCTGAAAAGCAGAGAGATTTTAAATATCCCAAGTCAAAGCCCTGTTTTCTTTCTAGTCAGAATTTGGACCCGTCAGAACATACCTTCCTTCCATTTTTCAGTCACTTACTCACTTCATAGACTTCAAAATATATTTATGTATTAAATATATTTTTTATATTAAATATATTTTTTTATATTTAATACATAAATACAAAATATATTTATGTATTAAAGTCACAGGCATCAGGGGACAGGATTTTTTTAAATTACGGCACTACTCATAACCATTCAAGTCTAGACTTTTCATGTATCTCTACATCAAGTCTCACCTATCATTTCAAATGGGTAAAAAACTCTTCTGCTCTAACTGTATTCAGTCTCTCATGTCAATGGAAAATGAATTGTGTGTTACAGATAGAAAATTCTAAAGAAGATCTCACATTTCAAAATCAATACCTAATTTTACCCAGTAATTATATTTTATTTCAAACATATGCCCTTACAATTAGTCTTGAATTTGAATCTAAGTTTCATAACTTCTGGGTAAGACGACCATTTAGTAAATTGCCTACTGATTTCAGTTTACTTATCTGTTAAGCACCACAGTATTTATGATCTATGTAAGATTGTAATGACAACTACATTTTTGTAAAACACCATACACAGTGCTCAATATGTTCTTCCCTCCTGCCATTTCTTGTATTTCTTGATTAATACATTTAAACAACTCGAGGAGCTTCGCCATACTACTACTCTTCGGTGTGCTGGAAATGAAACACGCGCTTTTCTCCCACGCTGTGCCTCACTGACACACTGCTTTAGGGAGCACTGAAGCCATCAGTTTGGATTACCGAATTGGAGATTACAGGAATCAATTTTAGAAGAAATATTTAGGGAAAAGTAATCCTCTTTTCTGCCATGAATGGTAATGTTTCTGGAACTATATTGGAACTGGCATGTTCCTGTAGCAGTTCCCTATAAAGAGTAATGATACTGAGCCACTCTGTGAAATTGTAGAGTGAATGCAGAATTTATATTAGATGCCTCTTAACAATCCTTAACAGTATGTGTTATGTCCTTACAAAGGCAAAAAAACAATTCCATTCAATAACATCTTCTGCAGGCATAATACTAAAATGTTTCAAAGCTATTTCCTTTGTTTTATCTTTGTAATACTTTCCTATGTTGATGGTTTGTAGTCATCATATGGCAAAAATGTGCCATATGGCCTGACTGTCCAAGGTCACACAGTGAGGTGACTGGTTGAGTATCCCTTATCCAAATTGCTCGGGACTAGAAGTGTTTGGGCTCTGGGGATTTTTTTTGTTTGTTTTTGGAATACTGGCACAAACATAATGAGATCTACTGCAGATGGGACCCAAGTCTAAACATGAAATTCGTTTATGTTTCATATATACCTTATACACATAGCCTGAAGCTAATTTTACACAATATTTTTAATAATTTTGTGCATGAAATAAAATAATGTACACTAAACCATTAGAAAGCAAAGACATCACTATCTTGGCCAGCCACCCATGTGGACAATCTGTGGTGGTTTGAAATCACCATATTCCTGACTCTGAATCTACATGCTACCAATAAGCAATCCTTTTCTTAACACTTATTTCCATGTAAGTACTTAACAATAAAAAATATGAGACACATATCTGACATGTGCAGAAAAGACATGTCCCAGCTAAAGGGGGCTAGGCAAACCTTTTTTCCCTTGGGGATGCTGAATATACTGTGTTGGGGACCTGCATTTTCACTGTGACCTCTCACATGAGTTCAGCTGTGAAATTTTCCACTTGTGACATTGTATCAGGGCTTAAAAAGTCTTGGATTTTGGAGCATTTCAGATTTCGTATTTTCAGATAAGGGATACTCAACCTGTACTAGCAAAACCAGCTCTAGAATACTCATCTCCTTGGTTCCCCTACCCAGAATTTCTTAACCATTTTTAGTGTCACGGATCTTTTGGCAGCCTGGTAAAGTCTATGTCCCCCTTATCAGAATTGTTTCTTAAGTATCATAACTAGATTACTGAGAAATCAATCAGATTGACAGTTATCAAAATATTTTAAAATGTGATAGAGTAATATGCTGCTTTATTAGTGTGGGAAATAACAAGATCTAGCTGTAATTAATAGATACTATAATTTACAGTAGTGAACTTAAATATTTTGAGATCTCTACAACCATGTGATATGAAAATATCTATAATTTCTATTAGCAGCAAAGTCACAGTTTCTGTTGTTACTAATTTTTTTTTTTTTGCCTACATTCATAATTAAGGGAAATGATAAATTTCAATCAGATATTAGTGAAAATGAAAGTATAACTTTTTCCCATCCAAGCTCACAAACTCCCGGAAATTCCAGGCACTGACCCCACTGAGACCCTTGTCAACTCTCCCAACAAAGCTCACCAATTTATAAGACAGCCACAGAAAATTTTTAAGTATTTCAATGTATAACAAAAGTTATCCTTAATATCAAAATCTAAAAATCAAACAAAAAAACCCAGAAAACTGTATATCTCATAAATTCAAACCTTTGATTTCCCAACTTCTGCCAATCTTAATAAGTGTGGACTCATACACCTCCATTAATAATAATTATTTCAAAACAACTTATGTAATCACCCTCAACATTCTTTTATAAATCCTTACACCCTTCCCTCTATTTGGAACTCAATTTAACCTTTGGCCAAATCTGTGTCTCCCAAATTGCAATTCCTAAAATCCCAATAAATGCCTTGTCTTATTGCTTTGCAAAAAAAAAAAAAAAAAAAAAAAAAAAAAAAAAATTCCAAATCTTTGTATAAATTTCTAGAAAGATTTCAGGAAGCATGGAATTTTAAACACCTAATCTTTTGAAAACATATAATGTTAGACAAATTTACTTTGGTTTCTAAATCAAACAAAATAACAAAGCAGGTGTATCCACATACAAGGATATTAACAATTATGGAGAAAGATATATTTGTTTCCATGCTTTTCCCCAAATCCTTTCTCTTGGACCCTTCCCTCCAAGAATGTTGTGCAGTTATGGCTTGCTCCCTGCCTTCAGCAGAACTCTCTATAGCTCTACCAAGCAAACCAACGTACCCCATGTCAGGAGACTTCAAAGCAACCCCAAATCCACTCCTTGCAGATATAGAGACCACAGTTTCTGATCCAGAAATAGGAATAAATGATTTGACAAATATGAGAAGCTCCTGGAAACTGCAGAAGGGACAATTTAATGCACACATAGGTGAGTTCTTTCTTCTCCTAATGATAAGGCTGACCATCCTGAACTTCAATTGGTCTACATGCCCACTCTCCATACTGTGCACCAAAGGG
The DNA here is from genome assembly GCF_037993035.2 of Macaca fascicularis. Classification (NCBI taxonomy): domain Eukaryota; kingdom Metazoa; phylum Chordata; class Mammalia; order Primates; family Cercopithecidae; genus Macaca; species Macaca fascicularis. The sequence goes on from NC_088379.1 coordinate 153,258,504, forward strand.
AAATCTAGTAATTCTTTATCAACTGTATGACTGGAATGCCTAATAATTTCTAAGGCAATTTCAGTTACTTTTTAATGCACTTTTTTTTTTAAAGAATACTAAGATATTCTAGAAGGGAAAACATAATTGGCTCTAGAATTTGTGTCATACAAATTTCAAGACACGAGTACCAATTCAAGAAAGTCTAAATTGCTAAATTCACACAAAACGAAACAAAATGCCTCTATTCTCTCATCATTCACAATCCTTGCATATGAAGCAAAAATAAGACCTGTCAAGTCATTAAAAATTCTGCTTTATTTTCTCTTTCCCCACATACTTAAATCCAGAGGGACTACTCTCCATACTGAATATCAAAAGCTAAAATTAACCCCCCCAAAAACCCAGGCAAGAACCATAACAGAAATTAATTTTCTAGGCTATCATATCAAACAATAACATGACCTTGTACTATATTAAGATTCTGCTCATAAGAGAATAGCTAGATGTATAATTACACTGGCAACATGACTTCAATAACACCAACCTATAAAAAAACGACTTCACTCCTATGATTTATAAAGGTTTGATTATTTTCTATGGGGTATGCTTAGCCTATATACTATTTTAAGAAGTAAGAAACATCCCTTATAAAGGCAGAAAGAGGTGTGTTACACTCTTTAAACCCCATACTGCATTTTGTCACTTCTGGGTTTGCCCATTTAAACAAGTGTTCATGTCACCTGAAAAACACAAAAAGGTTTCAGTACCTCTTCATTTGAGGCACTGTCTAAAAGAAACAAAATACATAATAAAATGGATCTGTCATGAGACTGTGTGCTTTGCTACATTTCAAAAGCTACCCCAAAATTAGTAAATGGTTTCAATGAATGTAATTGCTTGAGCCAATACAGCAACCCAAATATTATACATATACTTTGGGCATACCACAATTGCTCTATCGGTCTATGTCATATTATATAAATACAATCATAATGTTAAATCAACAATGTCATAATTTAAGTGAAAATCATAAAATATTAAAAAGTTTAAAGGTATATTTAAATGAACTTTAAAAAGTCACAGTATTAAAATTCAGCTTGGGTTGAATATGAACAATGTTATCATACCTAAAGAATTCTAGCTAAGTGATCACGTACAAACACAGATATTAGCCTGAAATTTAAGACAGGCTGCTGGATTGAATGATGAGACCATCAGATTGGGTTCTTCAGTTCATTAGTTTAACCATAATCCCAATCTAATATCCATAAAATCACAAAGGCAAGTGTAATATACCTCCTAAATATAGAGAACTACACAAAAATTTGTCTTTATTCAAGAAAGATTTATGCTCAGCATTACTTTAGTGACAGTAAAGGGGGAACTAGAAGTCTTTGAGGAAGAAATTCAATTTAAAAAAAAAAACATTGAAAACCCGTGTTTTTCCTAGGTTCAATGCAAATATCTTCAGAAAGAAATACATTCTCCCTTTCAAAAAAAAAAAAAAAAAAAAAAAGTCAAGGGGGATTTCTGCAAGTAACCTGCTATCCTTTCACCCAGAGATGCACCAGAGCAACAGTCTTTCACATTTGCCCTCCTGCTGTATTTCCTCTACAACCTACCCAGGTGCACAAAACTGGTCCCCACATATCATCTTAAACTTCTTCCCCTCCCTTGGGCCCCAACATCCATCAGTTCCATATCTCCCTATTGATTCCTCCTAAGTGTCCCTCAGATGCATCACTTCATCACTTCTCCTGATGCCCTTGTTGGGGTAGTGGGCCCCTCTCTCTACACACAATGCCAGTCACCTCTCCCTCTTCCTCCCCACCACACTCCCTCAGATCCCATAGCCCCACAAACCCCAGCTGAGATTCTTGCTGTGTCTCTCACCTCTGAGTCTCTGCACACTTGTGGTTTCAGCTTAAAATCCCTTAGTGTATGAAGGGGATGCACAGTAACAATAGTTACTTAGTTCTTGGGTTGGGATGTGCTTCCATACTAAGTGTGTACAACTGAATTACTACCTCTTCAAAGGAGAAAATCGAATCGTGGGAAGAAAATAGCTTCCCCACCCTGTCTCTGCTATTGTTATTACATCATAATGACACATTATTGTCATTAGCAGTAACAAATGACAGTGGTATATTTTTATTAATAAAATGAACATCGTACTTTCATACACACAATCATGTATTCAATCCCTCCCTGACCCTAGCTATTGTAAGCACAATAGGCGTCTGGAACTTTACATCTATATATAATGGTTCACTGAATTTCAAATGTGGGGAGAAAGGAAGCATCAGGAAGATATCCGAAGAGGAGATTGGTACGGAAAACAGCACTGGGGAGAGTAAGTCAAAGAAAAGATAGAACCCTACAAAAGGCATCAATGAATATTTACGAGATACCCACAGGGAGACCCCAGAAAGTGGTTAATCTCAATTCATAAATCTCCTGCTCTGTTTGGTCCAGCATGATTTCCCAAAAGACACAGCCATGTAGGGACGGAACTTGCTGACACTAGGCTGGGGACATTTTCCCTGGTACTCAGGGTCCTCACCAGCTTTCCTTCTTGGCCTTTGTTGAGTTTGCTTCAGTGAGCTCCATTCTAGCTTCCCTCTTCTACCCACTTGCTGCCATTAACTACATTCTGTAAAAAACAGAGTACGTACTTTTAGAATTTCTGGGAAGAAGTGGGGCTGGTCACACTTGGCAATTACCTGTCAGCAGAGAAAATAATTATTTCCCCCATTCTGCTTCATGCAAAACTAATCCAGAATGGATTATGAGGGCAAGTATCTAACTCATGATTCTGTACATGGCATTGCATTAGTGATTTTTTTATGGTTTCAAAATGCTTGTTATAAATTGATAAAATGAAGATCTCTTTAGAAAGTTTGTTTCTTAAAGTATCTATAACATGAATTTAAGAGAAGTTACAATACCATTTCATATTGGCATACATAAGCCCCTTCCAATGTGTTTAATTTGCACTTCCCCAACACATTTTATGATGACAGCATTTTCCCACAGAAATAAATGCCCCAAATGGTAGCATTATCAGAAACACATACTTCACTTTGAGGCATGACAAATTAGAGCTGGATTAAAAAATAAATAAAATCAACTGACAAACCTTAACTGCTAAGCGATCTGAAAACTGATACTTAAATACTTCTTTAGCACTCTGAGTATAATCATTATGCTGTTTCTCTTAAGTTCTTCATGGTTTCTCTTCATTTTAAAGCATAATCTGTCATTTCTCTATAGCAATGGATTGTGCCCACTCTGATGTCATTAAATCGACCCATATCCAGAGGCATCTATGTGCCCGTCTGGCAGGATCTTAATGAGGAGAACAAGACAACACAAATACTACAGTTTTGTAGAAGGAAAGACAGTGAAGGTGATTAAAAAAAAAAGTGGTAATACAAAGGGCAATAAGACTTGCTGCTGAGCTCACGGGGAGCCATGCTGGCTGTCCCAGTCTCTCCATATGCTGCAAAGAACTGGGTGCAACTGATGGGCACTGAGGGGCTAGAACCAAGTGCCACCTTTTCAGAAGCAGTAACTTTCTAAATCAGTAACAACATGCTTTCTTGTATCCCGAGATGATGCAGCCAGCCCATCCACAGGAAAGCATGCGCTTTGAAGTGTTTTTCTAGCAGCAGTGATGGATGGTAAAAAGCTGTCCCATGGGGATAGATGACCAGTGACAGATGCAAGACAACTGGCCAGAGTCAGCCATGCAATCTGACCACAGAACAAAGCAGAGCTCCTGCTTCCTACGAGAGGAAACCTGTACCTTGGGCCCTAGGAGCCCCATTACTGACCTGGTCAAACATGCCATGGAAGATGCAAATATGAAGGCAAGAGTTCAGAAGGCAAATTTTCTGTCTATTGAATATTTATTTTTCTACAAATAAGCATTTGGAGCAACCTCACTGCACATCAATTAAGACAATTCAACAGTAAAAAACAAAACAAAACAAAACAAAAAACTAAGCAAGAAGGTTGCTATTCACTTTTATTTTCTTAAAAGTTTTTTCTGTGAATGTAATCATGAACGTGTTATGGTTAGATGAAACATATAATTAGTCTTCCTACATAACTTTTTCTCAAATACTGTATGTGAGTGTATCAGTATATCTACACATGAAAGAAACAGATGTGTATTGTTAGGAGTAAAATTACATGAAATGCTGTCAAAATCAGGAGTTTTGGTAGGAGCTTCTCCAACTATGAAGTTTATAAGAAATTAAAAAGGATGAACGGGAGGGGGTGCTAAAATATAGATATCTGGAAAGAGCACATGACACTCCCCCAGTCTGCTCAACTACAAAATAAAGAGGGATCCATCTTACCAATAAGTATTCATTTAGGGAATTATAAAAGTAAGGTTCCTTTCATTACTTTTAGAAAAGTTTTCACCAATTTACACTGAGAGTCAGTATCTTCCTCCCCCTCTCCACCCCCCAATAAGAGATGGAAGTTTCTCTCATTCCCCACCCAGCCCCCACAGCAGCTTTTCACAGGAGCAATCATGGTTCACTGCAGCTTGGAACTCCTAGACTCAAACAATCCTCCTGCCTTACCCTCTCAAGTAGCTGGGACTACAGGTATGTGCCGCCATGCCTGGCCTCCTGTATTTAATTTTTAATTTTTGTAGGTATATATATTTATGGGTTACCCGAGTTACTTTGATAGAAGCATGCAGTGTGTAATAATCACATTGGGGTAAATGGGGAATCCATCACCTCAAGCATTTATTCTCTGTGTTACAAACAATCCAATTATACTCTTTCAGTTATTTTAATATATACAGCTATGTTTTACTATAGTCATCCCATTGTGCTAGCAAATACTAGGTCTTATTCGTTCTATTTTTTGTACCCATTAACCATCTCCATTTCTCTTGCACCCTTCTTGCCTCTACTTTTAATTGTTATAATCACATGATAGAAGGGAGAGTTGATCGAAATTTCTCCAGTCCTGTCTGCAGAACGAACTACATAAATGCTTGAGACCCCCCTTGGGGTTTGATGACTTAATGATTCTACAATTCGGTAAACACAGAAACAGAAGAGGCTCTCAGAGACATTGCAACACTTAATTAAACAACTATATCCCATCTTATGGAAAGTGAAAAATTTTATACCTAGTGACCTTGTGTGCACCCAATCCCTTTAAATGTAGTGTCTAATTCACCAGAAGAGGAAAAAAAGGAGGAAAAGATATTCAGAAGCACCTGAAATTTGAAATAGGTATCAAATTTACACTGCACGCTTTCCTTAAATTTTTGATAAAATAAAAACAGTACCTAACTTAACCCTCACTAACCTGAGAGACAGGTACTGTGATAGAGATTTTACTGGAAAAGCTAAAAATTAGATATATTACACACAGTCATTGCTTAAAGTCATAAGCTAGTGAGTGACAGAGGCCAAACAGTACAAAATTAGAATGAGTAGAGGGAGAACGACAAACTTTCAACTGTTTTCCATGACAACACTTATTTCTATGCCCTTGATTTTTTTCATTTATTCATTCCAGAAATATCTGTTACTATCATATACCAACCCCCGGCCTCCTAGTCAGAAAAGAAGTAACAAGGGATGTATTATTGCTCATGTACAAAAATCTCATGGCCACAATTTTAGCAGAATCTATTTAAAACTTGAAGTAAAATACACCTGCATGATGTTTTAGCAAATAAAGATTAGTCCTTTAAACCAGAATATATTTAAAGTGAGATAGTCTTTGGTCAAACTTAATAACATTAAACATCATCCCTTTTCATTAAAAATGTTTCCTGGATAAACCAAAAAAGAAATATGTCTTAATTTTCTGAAAATGTTCTGGTGACTTAATGACAATGACAGGAATAGAATTCTAGATACTATACTCTTATCTTGTTTTTAAAATATGTCATATTCCCTCTTACTTTTATACCCAGTTAATCTTTTCTTCACATAAAGGCCCTGGTACTGACCACTATTTTCAGTGATCCTATTCAGATCCTTGAAGGTGATATGACCGGCAATCCCAGCATCCCCAAAAGTGAACAGATGAGGCCACAAACCAAAGAGGCGTTCCTAACATATTAAAAAAAAATTCCACTCAAGTCATGAGAAAAACATTTCCTATTGGCAGCCAGAAATACAATGTGCCTACAAGCAATCTAGTTCACAGCAACTTTATTTTAAATAATACATTATGAAATATTATAAAAAGTGGCTTGTTTCCAAATGGAAGGCATATAAAAGGCAAAACCTGACAACTTCTTTATTCTTCAAAGACACTAACACTTAAAGTCAGACATTCACTGGATTAATTCCAAAGAAAATTTATTAAGTTATAGCATTATTTTAAGGGATAATAACCAAGATGAAACATGCCAATCCTTCCACTGATTTCTGACTATGCTTCAGATAGTTTAACCCCTTTTAAGAACTTTCTTGCTTTAATTAGTTCAAAAGCCAGGAGTGCAACACTCTCTTACTACCAGAGGAATTTATATACTGCTTGAAACTGAAAGATTTTTCAGCAGTATCTGATTTATACACACACATACACATGCCCAAGAAAACAGGTATCTTTGATAAGACATTAGAGTAAACGAGCACTTTATGTAAGTAGAATCAATTTCTGTTGGAATTAAACATTACTTCTTAAAGCAATGCTATACTCTGATTTCCTCCTGAGTAACTTCTATTTGTCTTTCTAAGGGAAGCCAAGTTCCACCAAGATATTCAACCCTCCAATGCTGATGGCACCCTTCCTTCTGCTTACAAGCCTCTCTTGGCTCTCTCTCCCCTCCTTCTCCCACCGGTAAAATCCTACCAATTGTTTAAGCCTTGCTTAACTCTACCTTCTTAGGCTGTCTTGCATAATCTCACCAGTTGAAATCCATTGTTCCATCTACATCACACTCGGATTTTTCTGATTTACAACCAACTATCCTGTATCATGCCTTACATTCTTGCATTCTTGTTATTCAGGTAGGTATATGCTTCTCCCAAGCAGAGTATCTTGGATTCCCAACAAAGGTTTGCTGACTTGAACTAAAGGATGACTTTTTTTTTTTTTTTTTTTTTTTTTTTTTTTTTTTTTTTTTTCAGATGGAGTCTTGCTCTGTCGCACAGGCTGGAGTGCAGTAGCGCAATCTTGGCTCACTGCAACCTCCGCCGCCTGGGTTCAAGCAATTATCCTGCCTCAGCTTCCCGAGTATCTGGGACTACAGGCACGTGCCACCACGCCTGGCTAATTTTTTGTATTTTTTCAGTAGAGACGGGGTTTTACCATGTTGGCCAGGATGGTCTTGATCTCCTGACCTTGTAATCCACCCATCTTGGCCTCCCACAAAGTGTTGGGATTACAGGCGTGAGCTACCGCACCCGGCCAGGATGACATTTTGAATGTTAAAATTGAAGTTAAGTATAGTCACACACACAATCTAATTTAAACTCAGTTAACAGGATCTATCTGTGAAATAGACATCCTATTATCCTCACTCTAGAGGCAAGAAAATTCAGAATCAGAACATTTTGGTGAATTATCCTAGGAATGAAAACTCTTGGACAACAGAACCAGGATTTAAATGCAGGTCTGGGCTCCAAGCCTTGCACAGTCCTCTGCAGCTGCCTTTTGAGATATGAAATGGTATCCACCACCTAGATTTTATCTGTACTGGAACATCTTCAAAATTACCAAATATCCTAATCTGTAAGCCATTTTTACTCACATTCTTTCTATGAATGATATCAAATGACAACAGCCTATCATAAAAGAAAAATTATCCTAAAATCAGAGGGAACTAAGGATACAAGAAAAATTTCCTTAAGTTATGTAACATTCTACGCCTACATTCTTTGAATATAAATTAAATATTCACTACATTAGAATATCATGTTCTCATTATTCATAAATTCCAGTCTCTTAAAAAGGCAAAATAATCACAGAATTTTGTCTAGACTCTTCATATTGGAAAGAACTTCTAAGAACACCTAGTCCTACTCATTATTTCACAGATGAGGAAATCAGGCCCAGAAAGACTCAGTATCCTCAAGGTCAGATGATTATTCAATGAAGGCCAGGGTAAGAAGCTTGCCTCTTAACTCCCAGCTTAATAACTGTATCCAGTATACAGATGAAACTGTACACGAAAATTCTGGAGAATACAGAAAAAATAACAACTGTTAATTATATATGTCAATGTATAAAAGAACCTCCTGGATGCTTAGACCTCAGTCTAACAACCTAAATTTTCATTTGTGTGAGGAAACTGAGGCAAAGGAGCCAATATTTTACCTAAGTTTTAAAATTATTTTCAATCAGTTCAATGAAAATCCCCCTAAAATTAAAAATATATGAGACTACTGAAAAATTCATCCCAGTAACTGGTAGAGCAGCTTGGTAGAAGCAGGCTCCCTATCTCTGGTTAATCACCTATGCTTTCTAAGGTCCCCCTGCATCTCCCAAAAACACTGACACAAAATCTGATTATAAACAAAACACCCTCTACTTTTCATTGTATCTGAAAACAGACAAATATCCTTGTATTTACATCTAGTGAGATTTCCTTCTTAAAAGAAAATAAAGATTAATGAGTGAAATGAAAAAGTAAATACATTGTCACATGTCTACTGTATAAAATAATTTTAATGGTCAGTGCAGTGGGGTGAAGACAATAAATAAAATCTTAGTTTGATGTGTTGAAAAAATAATTACAATACACATTTAATTTCTACTTAGACTTAGAAGCTTCCCCATATAAAATTAATCAATAAAACTGCAAAATTGGCTGGATGCAGTGGCTCACGTCTGTAACCTCACCACTTTGGGAGGCCGAGGTGGGTGGATCACTTGAGGTAGGTAGTTCGAAACCAGCCTGGCCAACATGGTGAAACCTCATCTCTACTAAAAATACAAAAACTAGTCAGGCACGGTGATAGGTGCCTATAATCCCAGCTACTCAGGAGGCTGAGGCAGGAGAATTGCTTGAACCCGGGAGGTAGAGGTTGCAGTGAGCCGAGATCGCACCACTGCACTCTGGCCTGGGAGACAGAGTAATACCCTATTCTCCAAAAAAAAAAAAAAGAAAAGAAAAGAAAAGAAAAAAAAACCCTGCAAAATTTAAAGTATTTGACAAGATGGTATTTATATTAAAAATTTTAGGCCGGGCGTGGTGGCTCAAGCCTGTAATCCCAGCACTTTGGGAGGCCGAGACGGGCGGATCACGAGGTCAGGAGATCGAGACCATCCTGGCTAACACGGTGAAACCCCGTCTCTACTAAAAAAATACAAAAAACTAGCCGGGCGAGGTGGTGGGTGCCTGTAGTCCCAGCTACTCGGGAGGCTGAGGCAGGAGAATGGCGCAAACCCGGGAGGCGGAGCTTGCAGTGAGCTGAGATCCGGCCACTGCACTCCAGCCTGGGCGACAGAGCGAGACTCCATCTCAAAAAAAAAAAAAAAAAAAAAAAAAAAATTTTAAATATTATTTGACAAGATGGTATTTATATCAAAAAGTATCTACTGATTTCTGACACGTCTCTTTTTTGTGAGAGGCACGTCATTTTAATAGTGCAGATCTTTGGTGTTTCGCTCATCTATTTTAATATGCACAGCAAATAATTCTTTCAAAAATACAAAATTTCCAAGCTTTTTCTTGAATAAAAAAAAAGTTTCAAAAGAGACACACCCTGCAGCTGAAAAGCAGAACGCACCCTTCCCTGTGCCTCTTTTCAACTCAGTTGCAGCCATACTAATTCCTACACAAGGGGAGGCAGGTGACTAATGTCAGAAATAACACAGGTGCCTTACAAATGAAATCTAAGACCAAAATATTCTAAGACCACTATAAGTAAAACCAAGATAATGTCTCTAAAATTAACAAAAGAGAATTAGGAAGTCACCAATACAAAATCAATTTTTAAAGTAGCATGGTATTAACACACATTCTGAATTCAACTCAGTTCTCATTCCACTTTTCTACTTCAGTCCTTTACATTGGTCATGAAAGGACAGAGCTCTTTTAAAATTTAAGAATAATAACGTTATTCTGCTTATTTTAAAAGAAATCTATTCAAGGTCAGGAGTAAGGCAAAAAAAAAAAAAAAAAAGAAAAAACCATGACAACTGGGCATTTTAACCACAACAACAGTTTTTCTCTCTTACCAGAGATGAAACTCTTTGGTGTAGAAGGAGAAAGTAAATAAAAGGAAGGAAGAACTGTAATTCTTGAGCCCGTGCCAGTTTACAGTATTTAAAAAAAAAGAATCTGCGCCACAGCTTGGCAGTTGGCCATATTTACAGTAAGCTATCTAGTGTTTTGCCCAACAGGAAGAACAAAGGGCTCAGTGTAGTGCTGCTGGTTTTGTGTGTTTCAAATATTGTAGAAAGAAAGAAGGAATGTAGCCCCACATGCAATAGACCCTTTCCTTTTTACATTTCTCTGTCCTCAATAACTCTCACAATATGGCCAAACGAGTCTGTAAAACGGTAAGAGAGAGCTCCAAGAGTTTTAGCTTAAACTTTCAGTAATCATTTATTTTACTTATAAAAATGCAACCTATCTATTAATTTAGTTTTAACTTTAGAATTTCAAAAGCTTAAGCATGATGTTTGGCAGTACAGGTAGTTCTGCTGTCCAAGGGCAGCTAAACCTGAAACAAAAGCTTTAACTAAAATTTTCTTGGTAAGATTTAATACACATCCTTATATTATTAGAAATTTTTAAAAATAGACTAAATAACAGAAAAATTATATTAGAGAGTGAATCAGTATTTTAATATAGGATATTCCCAATTTATTTTCAGTAATGAAAACTTATAGTTTTATAACCAACATATTAAAATCAACAACAAAAACTCTTTTTCCTCAAAGTTATACTTTTTTTGAAATTATGCCCAAATTAAATGGAAATTAAAATTAAGTATACTAATATTTCGATTTCTTTACATATTATATCTGGGGTAACGTACTTGCTTAGGTCAAAATTTTTAAATCTTAACTACCAATATAAAAGACAACATATTCCTAATTTAACTTTTAGTTTTCTCACTACCATTTTATTCTGGTAGGGAAGGAAGACAAAAGAAAGGTAAATAAGTATGATGCACAGATTATTAGCTAGTGATTGTTGCTAAAGAGAAAAAATAAACGAGGAATGAGGGGATGTGATTTCGGGCAGGAAAAAGAGTATAAAATTTTAGATAAGAGTTCAAGGAAAGTGTCTCGGGAGGTGATTGTGGCATCCACGCCTGCATGGTATGAGGGCACTAGCCTGTGGCTATTGCAGAGAAGAGTACTTAATGATGGCGTTTCCTATGGAATAAATGTCTTCTCAATTATTGTGAAGCTCTTCCCAAAAGTGGGGGACAGCAAAGAGAGTTTTATTTAAAAACAGATGCTGTCCACAAACAGACAAGGAATTGGCTCAGTGGCAGAGGGGGCAAACAGCTGGCAAAAATGTAAAAGAAAAAAGGTAAGGAAAAAGCAGATGAATTGGTGGGAAGCAGCAAAGCATCAGGCAGCTGGGAAATGATGCAAAGAAAAAAGGTTTTGAGGTAGTGTCCTATATCATAGTAACAATCATAATAACAGCAGGACAGTGAACATTTGTAAAGAGTAGATAAACTCTTACAGCCCGGAAGAGGCATTTATGGGAGCTTGAGTACTAAGCAGAGGAATCACTAAGGCAATGTCAGATACTTCTACAGTAGTTTCCTGAGACTTTATATCTGTTCTGTTTCCATCATTTTGTTCCTTGTCTTCGGTGGCAGATGGAGAAGAGATCTTCTCTGGGATATAAAAATTAGGGCCTCCCAGTTCCCAGGAGATAGCAGAACCTGAGAAAGAAATGGGTGTGTGGTACAAAGGAAGACCAGGCAAGCATGGCATGGAAGCCTTAGTGTCAATGCAAAGGATAACCCAGAGTTAGACAACACACGTGCCAGATATACAGGGAGATAAGTGTAAACTCAAAGCCACAGGGACCTCACCAAACGTTCCACTCTGATTAATCACCGGTTCCGTCACATGGGCCATGGAGGTTGTTACAGGAATACCAAAGAGTATGAACCAGGAAGATTCAAACTCCCTACAATCTGGTTGCTGGGGTCTGGTGGGGTGGGGGGTGTCTTAAGAAAGAAAAAGTAATTGAAAGATAGCAATAAGAAAATACTCCTACCCATCAGACTAGCAAAAAATTAAATTCATTAATAACACTATTAGCAAGACTGTGAAATGAGGAAGACTCATACACTTCTGGCAGGGCTGTCAGTTGCAGAAGAACTGGGCAACAGAGTATAAAACAACGAAGATATACACCCCACTCCACCCCCACCAAAAAAAATATATACACACCGTGTACTGAATTGGTTTGGATATGGGTCCCCAACCAAATCTCATGTTGAATTGTAATCTCCAATGTTGGAGGTGGGGCCTGGTGGGAGGGTGACTGGATCATGGGGGTAGAACCCTCACGAATGGTTTAGCACCATCCCTTTGGTGCTGTTCTCCTGATAGCATTCTCAGGACATCTGTTTGTTTAAAAGTGTGTGGCACCTCCCCTGTCTCTTTCTTCCTCATACTTCAGCCATGTAAGACATGCCTGCTTCTCCCTTCACCTTCTGCTACGATGGTAAGATACCTGAGGCCTCCCCAGAAGCTGGGCAAATGCTGTCATGCTTCCTATACAGCCTGCAGAACCGTCAACAATTAAACCTCTTTTCTTTATAAATTGCCTAGTCTCAGGCATTTCTTTATAGCAGTGTGAGAACAGACTAATACACTAGAGAAAGTTTTTATCTTTCTACATGGGAATACAAAAAAGTATACATTACACTATGATTTAGAATTAAAGGTTACAAAGAATTTTCATCGAAATAAACAAAATTGTGTTCAAATAATAGAACATTATATAGCAATGAAAACGAATTCACTGAGTCAACCAGTACCAGCAAAAACCTCAAAAGAAGGAAGAGCAAACAAAGCAAGTTACAACAGAGCATACAATATGACATATGAAGATTAAAAACTAAAAGACAACACTAGTGAGAGATTAAGCACTACTAAAAAAGGACTGGAAATTAAAATTGATCTCATAATTTAATTATGTGTCTAAATTTAACCCTCTAGAAAATCTAGATCTCTTTCAGAGTGAGAATATTGTTATCTTAAGATAATTTTTTGAACAATTCAATTTAGGGACGTAAATCAAGTATTTTTTTTTTAAATTCCAGAAATGCTCAAATTGAAGTAGTTAGAAATTCATCAGTGAATCCTGTCAGGCATATAGCTAGCTGCTCCCATACCTCCCCACTAGGGTGAGAGGAAAGGATTCAAACCATGGTGTGCAAATGGGTCAGAGCAGAACTGCACAGCAGAACGGCAATGTGCACAGTAAGCTCACCCTCCCTTCCCAGAGTCCCACCGGGGAGACAAGCCAGGCTATATCTGAAGAGAGAATCAAGGTTGTGGAGAAGCACCAACATGGCATCAGGAGATTTTCTAAGCTGAATTTCCAAAGGGGGTCTAAGGAACCACTGATTTGTAAAAGTAAGTTTCTATTCAGAAACAGGAGTTGACAAGAGGTAACAGGCCAATTTTGAAATGAGAGAAAAACAAAATTGTATCATATTCTCTCATATTAGCTAATAAATAAGCACCTTCCATTTTCTAATGATGCCGATGATAAAGAGAAAGATGAGATGCAGTAAAAGGTTCAAACAATAATTAGAAAATATATTTTCAAAGCTTAATGATAAGAAGAAGCAGGATAACATTAAACCTGGCCTCTGCTCTTGTTCTTCCTCACAGATGCTCACTTATTAAGTCTATATTTCAGTTTCAATACACTTTAATAACAACTAATCCTCTATCCCCACCTAATTTGGAAAACTAAAATTAAGGATTATATTAAAAAGTTCATAAAATAAATTTAAATGATTATTGCGTTACTCAAAAAGGTATAAGGGAAAGTTAGGTATCTTTAAAAAAATGTAATTAGGGTAAATATAATGGCTGTAGTATTATAAATGTGCATAGACTTGTTTTTTATTGAGATATAATTCAGATACCATAATATTCCTGCCTTTAAAGTGTGCAATTCAGTGATTATCAGTATATTCACAAAGTTGTGCAACTATTTTGTAAGAAACTATGCAGTACTTTACATAAATGGATTCAGACACTAGGTGGCCTTTTGTGCTTGGCTTCTTTCATCCGGTATGATGTTTTCAAGGTTTATCCATGTTGTAGCCTGTATCAGTACTTCATTCACTTTTATGGCTCAATAATTTCCACTCTTACAGAGAAGACACATTGTGTGTATCCATTCATCAGGTGATAGACATTCAGGTTGTTTCCATCCTTGGGCTATTATGAACAATGCTGCTATGAACATTCATGTGCAAGTTCTTGTGTGAACCTATATTTTCAGCTCTCTTGCAATTGCTGGGTCATATGGGAATTCTATATTTAAACTTTTGAGGAACTGCCTATTATCCAAAGCTGTTGTCCATTTTACATTCCCACTAGCAATGCATGAACGTTCTAATTTCACCACATCCTTACCATTACTTGTTACTGTCTCTTTGATTATACTCATCTTAGTGGGCGCGAAGTGGTACTTCAGTGGTCCTGACTTGCATCTCCCTATGACTAATGATGCTGAGCATCTTTTCAGCATGTAGATTTTTAGAAGCATAGTTTTTCTGTATAGTTTAGATTGACCTAATAAGTGCCATAACAATGATGAGTTTTTTAAACTCTTGTATAATTTTTCTTACATACTTAGACCTCATTAACAGACTTATATAGAGTTAATGAGTATTTTGTGACCAAAAAACCACAAAAAATTAAATATTTAAAAATTATATACCCTGATATAAAATCTTATACACATATACTTATAATACACATATACTTTATCATGCATTACTAAAAACTGTTAATCAAGAGAACATTAGAACTTTGGGAAGCTGAAGTGGGTAGACTGCTTGAGCTCAGGAGTTTGAGACCAGCCTGGGTAACATAGCAGGACCTTGTCTCTACAAAAAATACAAAAATTAGCCAGGTATGGTTGCACACGCCTGTAGTCCCAGCTATTCAGGAGGCTGAGGCAGGAGGATTGCTTGAGCCCAGGAGACAGAGGTTGCAGTGTGCCGAGATCACACCACTGCACTCCAGCTGGGCGCTAGAGCGAGACCCTGTCTCAAAAGGAGAAAAAAAAAAAAAAAAAAAAAAAAAGCGGAAGAACATTAGGATAAGAATAAAATCTGGAAAAAACAGTTCAATATCTTATGGCAAAAGTAGTAAATGGTGGTAAGTGAGCTAGCACCGTCGTTCAAATGCCATATATTGTTTCTCTAGAAAAACATACTGATGCTAATCACTGTTTCCTCACTTGTTAAAGTTTCTAAATGCTTTAAAATCTACTTCTGTGACCTTCCTACTTGCTAGACCAAAATAAATCATTAACTTGAATTATATTCAGAAACATTTCATTATTAATTTAGATACTAGAAAGTATACATTCCCATATGACAAAATACATTACCGTCCACACCCATGACGAACAAAACATCTGTGCAATAAGAGTTCATGTGCAGAGTAATCTTTAAAACATGGAAAATTCAATTAAAATGTTTCTATTTTTAAAAACACAAAATCAGAAATCAAAAGCTCAAAGTACTGCTTATGGCAACAGTAAATTCCTTCAGTCTAGGATCACTAACTCACTCAGGGTATGCTCGCTTTATCATTTAGTTTTTCCACTGAAAGTACCAAGCCCATTTGGTGAGCTCTGTTAACACTTGTGTGTATTTTTTAGATGTTCTGGTCTAACCACCCCAATATATCTTCACCCTCTATACATCTGTTCATGCAAGTCTCCCTGCCTAGAATTTTCTTTTCTCCAGTTTTCTTTTCCCACATCACTGTCATCTACCTAGATCTAATACAAACCCCCTATTTTATATAAACCTGGTCCTGACCATTCCCTCCACCCATTAGACACAGCATAGATCAGTGTAGGCAATTAAACTCACTGGTATGTAAAAGCAGCTTGATTCTGAAGAATCAAGCACAAGCCTCAGGCTTCCAGCATGGCTGACCGAGTACAAGGCCAATCCCTTCTACATAAGCCTTTATGAAGTTAAGAGTCAAGTCAAAGAGAACAATCTCCAAATTAGAAGGCAGAAAAGTAGTGGCAGTCCTCTGTAGGATCTCTAATGAGTTAGTTATTATTTATTCATTCACTCATTCAACATTTATTTCACCTCATCCTCAGTGCCAGACCCTGAACTAGGTGCTAAGGATAAAAATAAGATGGTCCATGCACTTAATATCTAATATTAATCAAGCACTTACTATGTAACAGCTGTTCCACATGCACATTAATTTTAATCTTCACAACAAGATCCTAATGCTATGGTACTTGTCTAAGCTCACAAAACCAACGAGTAAGCAAGCCTAATCTGAACACAGATCTGTTCAACTCCAAAGCCACTGAACCACAATGCTACAAGTAACTCAGTGGGAGTTAAGAAAGGTATAAAACAGGTATTGTATAAATGTAGTAACTGTGTGCTTATAGCACATAAAATTAATGTCTATAATTTCCACGACATCATACATTAAAAGGGCTAGTCTGGGTATTTTAATTAATAACATCTTTTCTTTAAAAATGCTATATATAGCAGTAATCAATTTAATACTGAGTTTTACAACACTATCTATGTGTAGGTTACCTACTGTCAACTAAGAGATCTGTTATGGAGAAAAGAGTAAAGTAAAAGTCACTTTGAGTAATATTAAAAGGAGGAAACAGGATCTCACAAAGAAAGCTGAGTTACAAATATGGCAGTAGAATGGTACTATCCCTTCTCTCCAACAACAAAAAAGATCTGCTACCACCTCAATCCTTAAAAAATGTAAATGGCTAATGCCTCAATTTCATCAGAGAAAATACTGAAAATAAAATCTAGTTTGTAACTATAAATAAATATAATTTATCCTAAGTATAAATAGGTCCTATAAACTAGATAAAAACACTCAAAATCATCTCAAAATTAACCTGAAAAAAATAAAATGTTCACAACTTGATATCTTAATGTATGACATGTAGAATAGCATGAAATGTCATCACGCTACATGTTTCATTACACTACATAAAAAGTAGCTATAACAGGATTTAAAGCTTCAAGAATGATTTTTTAGAATTTTCCTTTCCGAGGTGGAAAAAATCAAGCATCAGGCATCAAGAAGAAATAAGTCTACAGTATTAAGAGGTGTTTTATGTTTATATAAAATCAAGACAACTTACTTTATGTGTTTCCTATGCTCCAGTTTGTAGTACCCTAGAAATCTGGTAGATTTTTGCTTCTGTTGGAGAGATTTCATACTTTTGCCCTTGGTTTAAAATTACGGGCTTTTAATACTTTGAATATACTGTATCTGAAATCAAACATGATACCTTTGCTGCAATTTTATGAAGTTTTATAAATGTTAAACAACAGCTGTTTGAGTAGGAATTCACCATACCAAAATGTAAACTAGCATTACCAGTACAAATGGTCTAAGTTTACAACTTTAACATTATAATCCAAGGACACAGTTTAACTTCATAGGAGCTATAAATAAGCACTTTTTGGACCCGCGCAGTGGCTCACACCTGTAATCCCAGCACTTTGGGAGGCCAAGGAGGGTGGATCACGGGGTCAGGAGTTCGAGACCAGCCTGGCCAACATGGTGAAACCCCGTCTCTACTAAAAATACAAAAATAAGTTGGACATGGTGATGTGTGCCTATAATCCCTGCTACTCTGGAGGCCGAGGCAGGAGAATTGCCTGAATCCGGGAGGTGGAGGTTGCAGTGTGCTGAGATTGTGCCACTGTACTCCAGCCTACATGGCACAGCGAGATTCTGTCTCAGAGAAGAAAAGAAAAAAAGCACCTTTTAAAATTGGATAGCAGCAATAAGGAACTACACATTTAGTAAAATAATAGGGTTTTTGTTGGTTTGTAAGAACCCATATTCACTGGCAATTACCAGGAAGAAAAAACAATGGATTTTATATAGACTCTGCTTGGCATCTAGTTTTCTACATATTCAAAATAGAATTTAAATGATCATTTATAATATATGGTTCATATTTTCTATTACCAAAAATATTTTTAAAGTACAAATATTTTCTCTACAGTAATAGGAACTAAAATTTTCTTCAATTTAAAATTGATAATTTTCAATTTATCAATATGAGAATACTTAGTAGTAATTTTATTTCTTATTCTTATATATGTCTCATACAGTATAAATCTTACTTATTTAACAGCATACTGGATTTTCTTTGTCCAGAAGAGAGTATCATGAGAATTGTATTACTGTTTTATTTTCTCTAAGAGAAAATACTGAACAAAGACATATTATATGTTACAAGCAACAAATAAGAGTTTGTTTTTTTTCCAAATTGTACACATAAAACCCACTAATACTATGCATATCAACACCATGTGGTTTTGAACTTGAATGCTCAAGTCTAGGATTCAGTACACATTCTAAACAAACAAGAAACTATATTTGCTAACTTTAATTCCCCAATACAACAGGTTCTTCTTGCTCTATTTAGTGAAAATTACAGAATTTTCCTATGCATTTATCATTCTATAGCCAGAATGTTCTATTATCTGTCCTTCATAAAATACAATATAAATGGAAAAAAGTGAATTAAGTTAATAAAACATTGAATTATTGTTTACTGTATTTCTCTTCAATATCAACTATAAAAAACATCAGTAACTAGGCTTATTGAACCACTCTGCAATTCTAGGCCCTGCAGTAGCTGCAAAGGAAGACTGAATAGTAACAAAGGCTACATAACTAGGCCATCAGCACAAAACCTGTACAACTCTACCCATGGAAGAATGATCTTCCAGAATGCCATTTTCCTAAGAGTAGTAAGTAGGTCCTAAATCTTTCCATGTCCATTTTGTCCAAATGGACAATTGTTCCTCTGGTGTTTGTGGACCATCAGGAGTCAGCAGTCACTTAAGTATGCATATGACATGAGCTCAGAAATCAACATCACAGCTACGGAGATCTTCCTGTAGGACGGCAACAATGATACTGCCAAAGAGGGGCTCTGAGAAATACAATACCATCCAAATGAATGAATAAATTCCCAGGAAAACAGACTTATCACATCACCATTATACAACAGGAAGAAACTCTATGCATCATGTAGGTCGTCTAAAATGCTTAGTGATCTCATTCTTACCATAACACATTATCTGCCAGACAAGACCTTCAAGGTCAACCCTGGCAACAATTAAAAAATAATGAAAAGCATTCATCCTTGAGGCAGAGTTAGAATGCTTTAGTTTGAAGCAATGTGCTATAAATTTTATTAGCTATAACTTGCTTAATTATTCATTGCGACTCTTCTTATATTCCATACAGAAACCTCAGGTTGCTCAGATTTCTATCTGAAATCTTTTTTTCTTATTCAAGGGCAAATGCCTTAAGAGAACAAAATTTTTGTCCACCATTTTCAACTGAACACAAAGATATATCTGCTTAGAATGAAATAGTAAATTAAAGCCTGAAAGAAAGTGCAAGGGAGAGAGGAAGGGAGGAAAGAGAGAGAAAGACAGATACACAATTTCATCATCCTAAATCAAGTCTGACAAGACTCTCCACAGAGGTCCTCCTCCTGCACCTCATCTGCACATACTCCCCCATGCCACCTGCATCCCCCAGACACCCTGTGCTGCTCTTAGCCCCCAGGACCTGCTGTAACCTCAAAGGTTGACCGAAGTATTTCTGGGGCAAGATCCCCATGTTCCTTTCCATCATTACTCAGGATCATCTGAATTGACACCACCAATGCCTCCCTGAGTTACTTTCAGGCACATTTTGCCACTAAAGATGGAGCAATTGTCATTGGTTTAACCATCTGCCTATTTCAGATATGCGGGTGTGCCAAAGGTGCTCTCTGCTGGAGGCACAGACAGGGATAAGGGGAGGACCCAAGGTGGTCCTGTACTGGAATGCCAACACAAGTAGAGGAATGCCATTGGTGTGTGCAAGATGGAAACCACTCTAAATCCCTCCCCCTCGCAGTCCCCAGGAGAGGAGCTACTTTAACACCAGTAACAATGAACCTAGGAATAAACTCCCCTCACTCACATGAAATTGAGTACTTCTCTCCCCTCTCTCCACAGCTCTGAATGTGAGGGTTCAGAAAAGAAAATCCAACTTTAACACCAAAATTAACAGGGCCACTCCCTTGTGTGGTCACAGGTCTGAGCTGCAGGCGAGTCTCAAAGGGGTAACATTCCTGAAAATAAGCATCCTTCAGCTTTCCATACAAATAACTAAGGCAAACAAGTAACCTGATGGTAATTTTTCATAAAAATGGCCACAAATAATATGCTTAACCAACTTCACATGTGGGGATGTCTAAAGAGAGCTGGATTTGGAGTCAAACTGAGTAAATTGTAAACAACAAACTCAGATAATCCAAAAGTCTTTCCCTTGGAGGGATCACAGTGATGAGTTCAGTGCCCTCATTTTATGCTGAAAGGAGGAAACCCATATGTCAAGAATGAAGCGATTTGTTCGGCAGAAGAAAGTCAGATATTGGCAGACCAGGTCAGGTCCCACAGTCGCCTAACTCAGGGTCTGCAAAATTTCTATTATACTATAAATTGCTGTAATTCAAGAATTCCCTGTGGTGAATTTCAAGAGAAAGGACTATAGAATATTAACTTCTTTTCACCCTTTGTTCCTAATAGTAGAGTTTTATCTTGCTCTTAAATCAGAGAGAAAAAAATGTCATTCTCTAATACATGCCCTCTTCCTGGACTTCGTCTTGGCCTCTCTACTCTACAGTCTCTGGCACACAGGCACTGTAGGACGGACTCTTCAGCCTGTGCCTGTCTAGTCTAGTCCTAACCTCCTTTTTTCTTAGTGACTTAACCCAGTTTTGTGCAGAGCAACATTTCTCAGCTAAGAAACTAAATATCTCAACCTCACTGCAGTTATGGATGGCAAAGAAACCTACTTCTGATCAATGTGATATAAACGGAAGTTACCAGTTGGAGATTCCGGGAAAGTTCTTTAAGCAGATTTGACTTTTCTTTCCTGCAGAAAGCTTAAAGCAGGTTTTACTGGTTTGTTCCTTTGACTTTTCACTGACTTTTACCTTCGAGGATCCTAGAGGTGCAGCAGCCAGTTTGCCACCATGAGGCAACAAGCATGAGGATGAAAGCTGAACAACCAAAAAGAAGGTTGAATAGAAAGTCAGAAAGAACCTCAGATCCAACGACATTACAAAGCTACCTGCCTGCCCTGGGCTGCCTCGCTGTAGACTAGAGAAAGGGAGACCCCTATTTGATTAAGCCACTTTAGCCTGAGTTTTCTGTTATGTACAGCTGGAATTATTTTTGATGGATATATTTGTGTTAATGGATATCCCCAAGAACAACAAAACCAAAAAGTCACTACTATATACTCTCAATTGTATGCTTCAAATTGTTTTGGTCACATGTTTACAGCAAGCACTGACTGAATGCTAACTTATTTAAAGGAACATGACAAAATCGCTGGAAGGGAGGGGGATCTCGAGGTGATAACAATATGTCTCACTATAAAATACACTCATCTCAATGCATAAAGTGTTAAAAATGGTTGTATCCTGAGAAAAGATATGGAAAATTAGGTCAGTAACTGTGGTAATCCCTAAGAATTTAACAGTGACAGCATTATCCAATATATGAACTGGGCATGTTGTTTTCTCAGAAGCATATGTTTTTATTCTACACAACTGTGAATGTCTTAATTATGAAATTTGGAGCAAGCAGTATTTTACAGGTGGTACAAAGAACATCAAGGCAACCTGCTACCTATTCACCATCAAATATTTTGTGGCCAGAAACCTGGTCAGAATATGAACACATCACTGAAAATCTTGCCACTACACTGCATTTCTAATAAGTCAGTTTGTTTACAGTCACTCTTGAGCTACCCAAGAACTCTGAACTGCCACCTCTTCCAGACACATTCCTCTCTATTCATGTCTTGTTTGGAAATTCTAATAAGTTGAAATGAGAAAATGGCTTTGGAAAATAATTTACATGCTAGGGTAGTTTACTTTTTCCCTGAATATTAGGTAAGTCAATAAAAATCCAGTATTTTCTGGAAAACAATAAAGTACAGGCTGAACATCCTTCATCCAAAATGCCGGGAAAAGAAATGTTCTGGGTTTTGCACTTTTTAAGATTTTGGAATATTTGTATCATACTTACTAGGTGAAAATCCTAAACCTGAAAATCTGAATCCAAAACACTCCAGTGAGCATTCCCCTTGGGCATGACACTGGTGCTCAAAAAGCTTTGGAGTTTGGAGCATTTCAGATCTCCTATTTTCAGATTAGAGATGCTCAACCTGTATTGAGAGAATGCATCAGCCTTAGTCACTCTCCTAAATTATCAATTATGAACATTTTAATCTTCTAAAAGTATATCATATCGCATCATATCACAAACGATATCAACCATTTAACAATTCTAACATATAAAATCAGACAGAAAATTTTTTAAATGCTTAGACATAATAAGTTGGGGAGACTATTAAACACTTATTATTCAGAACTAAACCAACCTATTTCTTAAAATTGTTTATCAGTTAGTCACCGTGATGCCCAAATACTAATAAAAGGGTAATAAGTGAGAAGACGCAGTAGGGGTGGCTGACAATTGGAAAGTACTGTTTAGTTGCAGGGCTTGCAGAAGACCCAGACGAGAAGGAGTACTTTCCCTACTCCTCCGCAGATCAGCCAACCTCACTTAGGGGACCTGGGTAACATCTATCCATAGCAAGCAGGTTGGAAAGGGGCACATTCTCTCATACACTTTGCCTTTGCAGGACACCCTACAGCCTGCTGGCTTACAGGAGAAAGCTTTGCCTGGCTACCAGATAATAACTAATTGTGCTAGGTATCATTTTTGTAAAGACGTATGTTATACCTCAGTTAACTCAATGTTCAACTTAGAGGGCTATCTTTCATCTCAAATTTCCTCTTTCATGTACCAAGGCATTACACTTGGCTCTTCTTAAGAGTAAAGGACAGACTCTCTCAGCTACACAACCAGGTTTTCTGAAGCAATCCAACTTGTAATTAATGGCAGTGAGGAGCCTGGTCAGGCCCTGTGGAAAAAGCACGGCCCCAGGTCAAAAAAACAATAATAATAAAAAGGGACTCACTGCAGAGAGAACTTGGCCTACCTGTGTAAGAAGAGAAAGATGGCAGGTGCTTTGTCAGAATTCTACAGGACACAGGTAAAAGGTGTTCAGCTCAGGATTCACCAGGTAGAGTTTCAAAGGTAAGTGCACTATTTTCAAGATAGTAATTTGGAAAATTTACCTCTCTCTCCTCTTTCCAGTATATAGAGTACTTAAAAACATACTGAATGTTTGGTACTTTTAGAAGTCTCCTAGTCCTTTGCTCGTTTCTTTCCTCATTTATCTCCTAGTATTACTTTTGTGGAGTGAGATGGGGCTTTCATCTCTTACTAGTTACAGGAAAAAGCCCTCATTAAGAGAAGATGCCAGTTTAATAAGGGAAGCTGTGTAGAATTTAAAAACTAAACTGTACCAAAAAGTACTTTTTTTGACCGATAAAAACATACCTTGTATCTTCTATGCATTCCATAGGTGATTACACTGAGATTATCAAGCCTTACATATGCATTGTTTCATTTAAGTTTATAAAAGGCATTCTTTTGGTTACTGTAACAGAGCATTAAGGACAAAAATATTAATACTAAAGGCACAAAGAGAAACATGAATTGTGAAATCAAAATTCTAGAGAACATCAGACTATTGAAAAAATCTGACCTGTAATATTATGCCTCAACATTTAAAATCATTACATTTTATATACACAAATTTAAGAGCGTGTAATACAATAGTTCATACTCTTTGTGGATTGATAGGAATGTGGTAAAAGGATAAAACATAGACTGGAGAGGGACACACCAGGGGAGAGGTAACGTCTGGGCAAGGAGGGAAGGAAATATGATGAGGAACCCTTCAAGTATACATTCCTTTAAAAAAAAAGTCTGCAGGAAATATGCAAAATGTTGACAATTATATCTGAGAGATAAATACATGAATGTTTGTTCCATTCTTCTCTAGTCTTTTCCAAACAGAAAAGTATCTTGGGGTGGAGTTATAATATTCTCAGGTGAAAACACGCCCAAATGGGATTTAGGATTAGGTAAGAAGTGTGAGACGGTAGCAAGAATTCAAATATTCTGGGAGGTTGCAGGCAGGAAAGGTATTCACAAGGGCCAAAGAGTAGTTCCAGAATTACCTGAAAAGAGAGCAAGGTAGGGCTGCCTAGGGAAACAGTACACTACGGGCACTGTGTGAATGAAAAATACAACAAGGTTCTATTCAAGCAGTTGCTGTTTACTTGGTGATGTGTGACCCCAGAATTCAGCACTGTATATAGATCAGCTTACTATGAACCAAATAGGCATAAGATGGTTGATTTGTTGCATAAAATGAACCCTTAATCTTAAATACAGAGGAAACCACTAAAATAATGTTAGCAACAGCAATCCTGAACTCAGATTTTGACAGGCCCTCAAAATTGTTATAAAATACATGCTTACCTATAAAAGTAAAAAATTATGTCTGCTCATAATATGACTTTTAAGAGTGAAGTCGGGAATTTATTTTATGTGGTACACCACGGTAATTTGCTATAAAGCTTTATGAAACAGCTAAAATAATGTTACAGCCAGAAACCAATTGTTGCTAAAATGCATTCAGTTAAAATGGAAAATATAGGGAAATAAAACACTGTAATTGTCTCTCAACCCACATTGTATATTATGTTGCTAAATTATATACCATTATATTTTCTACATTTTAATATGCTTTCCCATAGAAGAATTGATAACATAAGGAAATGATTCTCTGCTTTTATTTCTGAAGACCTAAATAATATCTCACACATATTTATAAACCAAACAGGGTGTCAGCCTCTTATTAGATCCCAAAGCTTATAAAATCTGTTTCACAGAACCATGACATGTAACAGTACTTTAGTAACACAAATAGTTTTCTGTTCTGTTTCTCACTCTGAGTCAGAATTGTACATCTCATACTTAAAGTGAGCTACAATAATATGAAAAAAGCAAGGTTTTCTTAATTTTAGAAAATCATTTAATAGCATTTGTATAATTCTTACAAATACTGTCTTTGGCCTTGATACTATTTTGTTTAACCTCATCTATCCATTGAATAGTTGGAGCATGTAAAGCAGAGATTTCTGCTCCCCAAAGAAAGGAAAGAAAGCCATGGCCTTGATCCAAATTTAGCAGAATATTGACAAATCACATACTAAGAAGTAATATGTGTAGTATTTAAATAAAAGATCAAGGACAGGAGTGGTGGCTCACCCCTGTAATCCCAGCACTTTGGGAGGCCAAAGTGGGTGGATCGCCTGAGGTCAGGAGTTCGAGACCAGCCTGGCCAACATGGTGAAACCCTCTCTCTATTAAAAATACAAAAATTAGCCGGATGTGGTGGTACACGCCTGTAATCCCAGCTACTCAGGAGGCTGAGGCTGGAGAATCACTTGAACCCGGGAGGCGGAGGTTGCAGTGAGCCAATATCGGGCCATTGCACTCCAGCCTGGGTGAGAGAACGAGACTCCATTGAAAAATAAGAAAAAAAAAGTCAAATGTCTCCTTCAGTAGAGACTTAAGAATGTTTTATATAATAAATCATTACAAGTAATAATGTAGTAAAAAAAAAAAACCCTTTGGAGAAATAAAAACTGTACATATTTTAAGATGGTAAATAATTTTTTCAATACAAAATTAATACCTATTACCAAGTGCTTGGTTTAAACAGAAAGCACCACACGTGAAATTTGGGGCAATATTTCAAAGACCTGAAAAGAATCTGGTCAGCCAAACGTACTGAACGTACACAGCTTCCAAAATTTACTTAAGATCTGACAGGACAAATGGATGCATTTACCAAATATTAACAAAGAAGCTTGAATTAGAAGAGATAGACTATGAGTATAAATTTTAAAGAAATCATTTAACAATCATTTCACGCCATATTATCATTTCAGATGTTCTATGAATGTCCTAAAATACGAAATAGGAAAGATAATAATGTGCTTACCCCCCTTTCAAGGTTCAGACTTTACTGAATTCACCATAAGGAAACCAAGTGTCTCTGAAATGTTGGCTGTAAGCAAGATTTAAGTTGTGTTTTTCCCACTGCCTTCTACAGCAGTGATTCTTAGGGCATTTGCGGTTCACTGTCACTTCTCTCACTGTACCTTTCTCCCGCTGCACTTGCTCTCACTGAGGGCAGGCAGCTCTGCCGGTCCCCAAGAGCTAGCTCAGCTCTTACTTACTGCTCTATGAATGTGTGCTGGACACAGAGAGGACCGGCTACCAAGACTGAGAAGGCAGGTCAAGGGAACACGGTTCTTTCTAAAAAATCTCAGAGTTCAGTATATCTAAAAAACGTAATTTTGACCATTGTAAAGTAAAAGTATTTTACTAAAATAATACTGTAACAGAAGCTGCTTTCTGAGATATGTACATCTGCAAAAATATATGCATGTTTTCTGGTCCTTCTAAAGTAATGTAAGGCTTTCCTTTGGTTTTGTGGTGAATGATATACCTCCATAGCATCTTCCATAGGTAGTCAGCAGCTGCTGGTGTTCACAGTTCTCTTT
This sequence comes from Macaca fascicularis, assembly GCF_037993035.2. Classification (NCBI taxonomy): domain Eukaryota; kingdom Metazoa; phylum Chordata; class Mammalia; order Primates; family Cercopithecidae; genus Macaca; species Macaca fascicularis. Next base: position 153,285,268 of record NC_088379.1, read on the forward strand.
CATGTTTATAAATAGATCTTTCAGTAGGTAGAGATTCAGGTGCTGGTAAAAGGATCATTACTAAAATGTATTGTTTTCATACAAGTTTCCTACAAGTGGAAATCCCTCAGGCTATAATAAATGCTGAAGTTTTGTTTTTGTTTGTTTGTTTGTTTTTTTGAAATATGGAGAAGGTAGAGTTTCAGGAGACAAAATTAGATTTCCCAGCAATTCACAAATTAATTTCCTTATCTTTGTTTCATTGCATACTCTCCTCACAGAGAAATTGGGAAGGGAAATGAAATAAATGTGAACGCACATGACATTTTTTAGTAGGGAAATAAGTTTAAAGTACAGTCATTTTTCAATGATTCACACTAGTCTGAGGGAACATTATCTTAAATCAGTGGTTCTTGATGACAGGTGTACATTAGAAGCACGTGCAAAGCTTTGTGAAAATGCATACACCCAGACTGTGCTTGCCAGCAAATAGAACTCCAAAGGTCTTGGGTAGAGCCCTGAAAAGAGCCGTTTTAAAAACTCTGCAACTGATTCTGATTCACAGTCCTGATTAATGAGGAGCTGTCACAGGGCTCAGATACCTTGGAAGCTGGGTGGGAATCTTGCCCGAGTGAATGGGCAGTGGTGGGGATGGTGATGAACTAAAGAAGACACACCCCACCTAAAGGTGGCAGCCTACTTAGCTCCAGCTCCTCAGGGACACAGGGATGGAAGACCAGTATTACCAGGATTTCCATTCTGTTAAAAAAGACAGAAATCAGGATTCAGCTTAATGTAAAACCTCCTGATGCTGAAATGTTGGGTTGTTTTTTAAACATGCCAATGATCACACTGAAGCATTCAGTTTGTGATCCCTTATCTAAAAAATCAACAATGTTGAATAATTTTTGCTTCTTGACGAGAATACTCTGATGGTACGGAATAGTGGGGTGGCAGTTTTAAAACACATGGCCATAGAATTTTCAGCTCTCTCCATAAAGAGGAGGGATCTATTTCCCACCCCTTGTGTCTTGGCTGGCCTCGTGACTTATTTTGACCAGCAGGGCTGATCAGAAATGACACTGTGTATGTTCAGAGACTGGGCCTCAAGGGGCATTGCAGCTCTCACCTTTCTACTTTTTGAATACTCCTGCTGCCATTTCAGGAAGCCTGGGCTAGGTTACTTAATAGTGAAAGAATGCAGAGAGAAAAGGGCCTGCCTAGCAAGTGCCCAGCACTGGGGCCCCCACCACATGAATGAAGCCATCTGAAACTCTCCAGCCCCAGTGAAGCAATCAGAGGACCAGAGTTGCCTGACTGAGCCCAGCTAAATCCAGAAAATTGTCCAGCCAAGCCCACCCAAAGCTGCAGAATTACAAGCAAATCAATAGATGTTTCCTGAACCAATAACTTTGGAGAGTTTATTAAGTAGGAACAGAAAAACAATATAGAAATTGGTATCAGAAAGTACAGTACTATCATTAAAAAAAAAAAACACACACACACACACACACAACAGCTGGGCATGGTGACTCATGCCTATAATCCCAGGACTTTGGGAGGCTGAGGCAGCAGAAACGCTTGATCCCAAGAGTTCAAGACCAGCCTGGGCAACATAACGTAACCACAACTCTCCTAAAAAAAAAAAAAAAAAAAGAGTGTGGTGGTACAGACCTGTAGTCCCAGCTACCCAGAAGGCTGAAGTGGGAGAATCACTTGAGCCTGGGAGATCAAGGTTGCAGTAAGCTGTAACTGCATCACTGCACTTCGACCTCAGGGACAGAGCGAGACCCTCAAAAAATAAAAATTAAAAACAGGTAGCATCAGTTTTGGGACTGGGTACTACACAGAAGCAGGAAAAATTATAGAAAGATAATTAAAGACTGAGGAAAGAGCAGTTTATTGTGGTAAAATAATTGGTAACATTTGTGCCTGAGATTACTTGAAAGATGGAATTGAACTTACAGATCCGGCTAAGATTTCTAGACAGGATGCTGAAAATATAATATGGTTTCTACCTATGACAAAGGCATAGGGAGGAAAAAAAAGATCAACTAAAGAAGGAATTATTCAGTTTGCAAGCAGAATGTAGGCGGGGAAATAGTCCAGGATTTGGTGGGTTGGAAATAAACCTCTCTCTCATTCTCAAAGTTTTTTAAATGATAGGTACCAACGTGTGTGTTGGGATGGAGGAGGTGAGAGTAACAGCAGGAAAAAAACAGGATATGTACTTAAATACACACGTGTGTGTATGTGTGGAGAGAGGAAATGTTCTCCCACTAATTACTTGAAAAATTGTTTTACATCAAAATAAATATGAATTCATACGTATAGACTCCAAATTGGCATTAATTTTTGAGAAAGAATATACAACTTCAAAGAAATTTTTACTCTTGTGGCTTGTGGTTTAGAGCTCTGCCCCTAAATCCTCTGGAATAGGCACTTATTTGGGGCAGCAATGAGATAAGCCACCTAGATGAATCCTCACTCTGGGTTTTGGAAAGTTGGCATCAGTTAAAGTTCCCAACAATGTGGGGATCACAGCAACAAGGAGTCACGGAGTTACAACTGTACCACAAGGGTTATCCTAACCTGAACTGATCCACCTCTCCAAAGAAAAGGACTGAAGCAAATGGCAGAAAAATTAAGTAAAATAGACTTCTGTGATTGAAGCAGATAATACCAAATATGTGACGTGCTCATACACAGATACCAAGTCAGGCTTTTAAAGCTTATTTGCTCTCATTGTACATAATATTGAACCATACTCAATTAAATATTCCAAACTCATGACAGAACAAGAAGGTATGTTATGTTGAGCTATACAAGCCAGACAAGATAACAGCCCCAAAGCAGGAAGCAGTGACAGCAGTTTGGGGTTATTTATTATGATAGCAAAGAACACTAAATATATCAGCTGATCCTAAGGGGCACCATATTTTGTCATAATGGTTTCATTCATTCAAGTAAAATGATTGACCATGTGTTGTGCTGGATGTGCCAGGAATTTTAAAATGTTAATCTTGCCCTCAGTGTACTTACAGACAGACAGAGGTGGAAGCTCTACTTGGGACAAGGCATTCCACTATGCTTACAAAAGCAACTAAGCTCCTCAAGAGCTTAGAATAAACCATAGTGTGATCATTCACCAAGGAAAGGTTTTGGTCAGTACAATCTATTTAAGAAGACAGGAAAATGGGCAATTTATTTTAGACAGATTTCTATTCCAAATGTCTAAAACAACATAGTCTTGAATTTTAAGCAAATGTTCAACTCTCTGGAATAATCCCAACACCAAAGTTGTACTGAACATATCATATGCAATATTTCATGATACATCACATAAATATAAAGCGGCACATAAATTTCATATATAAACAGACTAAAAATTCATATGTTAGTACTTATGAGTAATAAAACTTGAAATAGTTGTGTTTTCCCTGGGGCAAAGTTTCTTCACTTTATCCATTAAAAGTTCAACGCAATTTGAGAAAAATTTATATCCAACCATTCTGTACATGTCTAAATTACCCTCAACTTTTTATAACAAAGCACCTCTTGCTAACAAAGAGTTTAGAAAGGTAACTGAAGCTTTACTTGAATTTTTTAATTGCAAAAGCAGTAAAGATTTATTTTCCTTCTATAGTCAACTAAATAAGCTGAGGAGAAGAGCTTCATTAAACTATGAACAACAAGCACAACATTCATACCATGACTTGAGATGTTTTTCAACCTAAATAATAATATAGGGACAAAAATGTATGGGTCCCTGAAAACAGGTTCCTATAAAGTTTTGTTAATTCATTTAAAAATCACACAACAGACCATTTTAATGTATTCTGTGAAGTAAAATGATTAGCTAAAAACAATACACTCTAATAAACTCTGAATAATTCTAAAGCAATTCTGAATCATTTCATTAACTTTCTAAACTTTTCTTTACACAGTAAGTATATTACCAAAGGGAACTTGGTTCTCTCCAATACCTATTTCTGCATATAAAGGATAATTCAATTTATAGAAGTTGATGTTTTGCTCATTTTTATTTTAAAGATCTAAGAACCCTTCTTTTTCATGGATTATAAGACTAAGTATTAAACATTAACTTGCACAAATGTTCTCTGGAAAAATCAAAATTTGCCACAGGAACCCTATTGAAATTTGAAGTGTAAATAGCTACTTAGGCATTATACACCATGGATTACATACAACAGCTGCTTTCACTCAACATCTGTTCTGGGTCCCCATGATGGGAAATGTGGCCAGCAAAGACCAGCCCCCACAATTTCCCTGTGACCTGCTGTCCTGACCGCCAGGGAGGGCCCAGCAATCCTGAGGAGGAGAGTGGCCTCACTGCTGACACCAAGGCCTCAGTGCCCGGTGTGTAGACCGGGGTGAGCCATGGGCTTTCATCTTGGTTGTCCTTCAGGCAGCACTGTGCAGTGAAAATAGGAAAGCGTCTGGAGCCACAGTCCTAGCTTTTAATTGTAGCTCTAGTGCCTAAGAACTACGAGGCCTTTGGCCAGTCACATAATCTTTGTGCTTTGGATAAAATACACAGAGCCGCCAATCTCTCAGACGGGAATCCTGCCAAAATGTATTATCACACCTTTAGCAAACACACACACAAAGTAACAAGAAGTCTTTCCTTTTTGTTATTCTTCATTTTACTTGCTAGCATTCTCATAATTCATTAACAATTCTAATACAAAAATACTCCTTTCCTTTTCCTAATCCCCTAAGCACCTTATTTCTATTTTTTAATTGAAGGAATTCTTACAAATGTGAATTGTTCTTCTGCTCTAAACTGAGAGTGAGCAGCTCATCATACATACAGCTGGAGCTCAAAAATGGAAACTGTCACCTAAACTTTCTTTTGGTTTCCAATAAACCCAAAATATCTGGGATACTGTATTCATTTCCTAGGGCTGACATAAAGTATCATACACACATTTATTTAGTGGCTTAAGACAACAGAAATTTGTTCTCACACAGTTCTGGAGGCCAGAAGTTCAAAATCCAGTTGTCTCTGAAATCCCTCTGAAGGCTCTGGGGGAGAGTTTCCTTGTGTTTTCCAGTTTCTGCTGGCTCCTCCCATTCCTTGGCTTAACTTCAGTCTCTGCCTCCATTGTCATATGGTTTCCCCCTGTGTTTCTCTATCTCAAATTTCCCTTTCCTTTCTCTTATAAAGACACCAGCTATTGGATTTAGAGCCCATCCTAAATTCAGGATTCCCTCATCCTAAAACCCTTAATTTAATTACATGTGCAAAAACCCTACTTCCAAATAAGGTCACATTCACAGATACCAGAGATTAGGACATCATCATATGTTTTTAGGAGATGCTACTTAATCCACTATAGGTGTTGCTCACAAAACCTACATAATTAATTCTCTAACAAGTTCAGGTTAACCTAGAATATTTTAACCCCAGGTTTGCCAATCAAGTAAGTATGAGAAATTGATGGCAGTACATTATTTTGATCAGTGTACCCTTACAATACCCAAGTAGATACATAAAATATCACTTCTGTGAAACCACTGGGGTGTAATTTTATTTGTAGTATGTGTATTTCTATATAATGATCTTGAATTTGTATCTCACCTTAACTCACATTTTATAATCTGAGATAAGAAACTAAGGTATAAGTATCCCAAATTAATCAATGAGAAAACAGATTCAAAGGTAATTTTCCCAAGACCACACAGCACAGAATGGTGCTGAGGATAGAGTTCAAACTCCTGATTAACTTATTCAAAGATATTTATGGAATGCTCCGTATGTAAGACATATAAATATGTAAACATAACCGATCACCCCTGCCCTCATGGAGCTTACATTCTAGTAGAGACAAGAAGTTAAGAAATTCAAAATAATTACCAACTGTAATGCACTAAAAAAGAACTACACTGGGTAGTGAGATAAAGAGTAACGATTGTGTACATGTGCGTGTGCGTGTGTTTGAATGAGAGTGAGAGGTTCAGAGAGTGTGTTTGGGGGAGGCCTCTTAAGGAGTAATTGGTGAGCCATAGCCTGAGGAAGAGGCAAAGCAGTCATAAAAGACACTGGAAGAATATTCTAGGAAAAGAGAACAAGTACTTATTTAGGATGGCACAGACAAGACTCTTTGTAAACTATGTCCTGGTTATCCCTCCAGGGTCATTTCTCACCATTCTGCCCAACTTAAACTCTTTAGCCATCCATTTAGCACTGCTTTGCATCCCTTGAAACAGTGGCCCACTCTTGCCTCTGGCCTTTGTGTTAACTGTCTCAGTAGGCCTGCTTGTACTGAGACTCCAGAGATTGCATTCTGCTTCCATATATAGTAAACATTCTCTACTCTTACATGAGTGTCATGATTGCATTAAAACAGCAACATAATATTCCACTGAATACTGTCGTAATTTAGTATAATTCACATACTTTTAAATACTTAACATTGGTTTTCAAAATAATATATAAATTATATATAATACACTACATATTAAATGACATGCATATAGAGTATTATAATTAAGAACATAATTTTTCAAAACACTATATAATGATAAAGCAAATATCTTCATTATGGCAAACTTTTAATTTCAGGAAGGGTTATCCATACCAAATTTTCAAAATGAAATACTAAGAGAAAACAAAATAATTGTAACCTTAGTTTGGAAAATAAAAATTTTCAAGATTAGCATATTTCAAACAATTTTTATACACCTTACATAAACAAACACTAATCTCCATCATCAACAAAGTTTCTATATATATAGACGCACACACAAACACGCATACACAAATACATATATATACAAACTCACCAATTATAGATATTAGTATTTTAGGCATCCTTCCATGGCTTTTTATTCCTGATTAATAATCCTAAAAAGCTTACTTTATTCAAGCCCATGGACAATCAACCCAGATATGAGTGCTAACACACACTGGGTAAGAACTGTAAATATGGCACAGCTCACTATGTGACTATTGGAATACAGATGCAAACTATAAACTTTTCTACTTTAGTGTCTTCCAAAAACATCAATGAACGGTGATTTAACAGTGATTTAGAATGTAGCTTCTTTCAACTTATTTTAATTTTTTAAGAAACTATTTGTATTTTAAGTCATACAACTTAAAACGTTTTATGTCTTTCTGTGTAAAGGAGAATTATACTGGCATTTGTCAGAAACTGACACTTTTTCAAGCATCAAGGATTTCTTTATAGCCCAATAGTCCTGGGATTTGATTAGATGCCCAGGTCTGCTTTTTTCACATTCTTAAGTCAAATACCAAAAATTCAGAAACCTTCAAGGGCTGAGCTAGCAGTGTACCTATGTGAAGTGGGGAGCTAGGCTGGAAACACAATTAGACTGTTCTCTAGACTGCCTTCTACTTATAGTAATGTATACTAATAGTTGTGGCTTGGGAAGTAGACATTCGCTCTATTTAAAACCTAACAAAGTCAGAAAGCCACTCTTGATTGTTTGCTCTCGGAGACTGTTCCCAATCCATAAGAGTAAGAGAGATCTAATCCTATATTTTCATACATAAATAGAGTTTACATTATTTTTAAAGACTACAGCCAGGCGCGGTGGCACATGCCTATAATCCTAGCACTTTGGGAGGCCGAGGCAGGCGGATCACAAGGTCAGGAGTTCGAGACCAGCGTAGCCAACACAGTGAAACCCCATCTCTACTAAAAATACAAAAATTAGCCAGGCATGGTGGTGCACGCCTATAGTACCAGTTACTCGGGAAAATAGGAAGAAGAATTGCTTGAACCTGGAGGTGGAGGTTGTGGTGAGCTGAGATCCATGTCACTGCACTCCAGCCTGGGCGACTGAGTGAGACTCCATCTCAAAAAAGAGATTGCTTTGGTGTAGAAATGCAAGATAAATTTGCTTTAGCAATTACACAGAATTTTGGGTCCCTCTATTCTATGATTTGGGGAATCTCCACCCCATAACATTATGTTGCATACCTTAAATATATAGAATTATCTTGTATACATTTAATGTGAATGTCTAATAATCACATTTTATTATCTGCCAAGTAGTATTTACTGAGCTACTAATAACAACATCAAACACAGTGAATATTCACTATGTTCCAGGTGCTGGCCAGATGTTTTACACATTACTTCATTTAATTCCCACAACAAATTCACCAAGTAGGCATTATAATCACCATGGTGGCAACACACTGGTGAGACTCACGGTATACCCACCATGTGAACCAACTAGATGAGAAAATACATCTCTCTCCTTCATTGCATCTACTATGAGGAATCATCCTCACACGGTGCTTACGATCTGATGCGGAAGTATGACAGAGGCTGCTAGGAGAATACCCATTCTCCTGTCTCCCTACTAGCAGAAGGTCTATTTTGTTCAGGGTGGCAATGTGCTAAAACACTACATTTCCCAGCTTCCCTCGGTGCTAGAGGTGGTCATATCACACAGTTTTGGTCTGAATGATGCAAGCAGGAGCTTACTAAAGACTTCTGATAAAGCTGTATTTCTTAAAATAGACACCATCCTTTTCTCCATGCCTCCTTTTTCCCTCCTAACGTTTGGCACTAGGAGGAAAAGGCCAAAGGGATCACAAAGACTCGGAAAAAGCCAAAGGGATCACAAAGACTCAGCCCTGATGCTCTTGAGCTTCTAAACCTGTGCCAGCAACCAACTTTTCATAAGTCAAAACCAAATAATCCTAAATCATGATTAAGCCACTCTAGGTCTCTGTTACAGTCTGAGGTAGGTCCTAAATGGTATGCGGTAACTGCAAATACTTTAAAGAGCTAAATTAAGCAGAAGAATTCTGGTACATGATCTTCAGTATGGAAGTACCCAGGTTGTAGGTTCCACAATGGGGCTCTGGTGTCAGGTCATGTGCAGGTTTTTAATCTTAGCCCAATAGTATGGTCAGTGTTATATTACAGTAACAAGCCTCATGGACAGGAGACAGACATAACAATTACCTTCTAGGCTTTGAATTCTTAACAATAAACTGCCAGATCAAATTATGTTTCAGTAATTATTCTGAACTAGGAAAAACTGGAAGTAGGAGAAGGAAGAGAAGCTAATCAAGGTGAAGCACTTGACCAGACACTCAATATTTAATAAATAAAACATCAACAACTACATCTGTACTGTGGGCAGAGGATATAATGAAATATCTGACCAGGATATGTCTTGTTATACTCAAATCAAGCTGGTATTTACTGAGTTTCAGGTTTATTGTGAGACATAATTTCACACAAAGTATCTGGGAGTGAAGCACTTCAGAGACTGATGTAGAGACTGATGAAGAGTCACTGGGCTCCTCTTCGGTATGAATTGCTAAATTCACAGTTAGAGCATGTCTTCAATATTTATATTATTTTTGTATATGAATACAACAATTGCTATGTAAGTCCTTGAGATAAGGAACTTCAATATCTTCATTTCAATATCCCTAGTACCTACGTAGCAAATGATAGCCATTCAATCAATATTATACGAGGCAAGAAATGTCTCAATTTTATTTAAAAGTTTTCAGCATTAAAACATACACATACATGGAAAACAAAACAAGTTTAAAAGGCACTCCTGCCTGACATGAAAATAAGTCCAAAATATATTATTAAATTTAAAATGGCAAGCTGTAAACAACACGTAAATTTATAGAAAAGTCTTAAAGGATACACAATAGTGGTTCCTTTGGTTTTGAGGGTGTCTTTTTGTAATGAGGAGCAACAGGAAACTTTTTAGTTTATATAAAATTCTATATATTTCAAATATGCATATATATTTGTATGTGTATACATACATATACACATTCATACACATTTTTAAACACACATTCTATAAGGCATTTAAAATAATTGTTTAAATTACCTGATGAAAGTGTATTACCCAAACAGTCTAATTTAAAAAATGAAATTACAAAAATAGTCTACAGTATAAAATCCTTACATTTCCCCTCATATTACTATAAAGCTTCAATTGAATGTTTCAATAAATTACTATTTGAGATCCAAACACATATTGGATGCTAAAAAGGAAAAAGAAAGAGTTCTCTCTATTCCACTAGTCCTTAATTTTTTACACTTTGTTAGGATCTGCTTTCCATTTGCTGGGTAATATCTTTATTACAGACTAAATCCCTCATGGCTTCAGAAGGAAATTTTCCATGAGAAAGCAGTCAAGTGTTGAAAGCAAGGTGATCAAGCCCATAGAAAAATACAAGTTTAGGGAAATGTTCTATTTTCTAATGACAGAGAGAAAAATATCTATCTCAATGCCTGCCCTCTCTACATAATATAATTTGATTTTATTTTTGACTATTTTTTATAGATTGCTCCCATGCCTCAGAAAATACATTTCTATGCAGAGCCAGATATTGATTTTAAAAAAAGGCAATAATATTAAGACTGCCTTTTTCTTGTGTTAGATTTGATCACAGTAATTTGCAATTTTAAATGTCCTAAATAATATAAAGAGGAAAGTAAGTACCAGTGTAGAAGTTCAAGATTCTAAAAATTATGAGCACTTTTTCACATTTCCTCTGATAACTAGTTTATGTTTTAAATGAAGATATGTTTTTGGAAGTAATACCAAAAGTTTTCAAGTTCTCATTTATGTACTTTCCATTTTAAACATACCAGGGGAACTTGTATACCTAGAGGTGGCAGTGATAATTGGTTAAATACGTAAAGTTTCACCTTCCATAACAAATGTTACCTACTTGCCTTTTCTTTTTGACAGGTATTATCCCCATTTCTTGGATAAGGAATCTAACATGTCAGAAGTTACACATTTTGCTCAGACAGAGAATCAAGTCATATTTTGAACTCAGATATATCTGAGTTTAAAAGTCTGCTCTTCTGATGCTTTTTATTTGGAACTATTTTGAAAGTAAAAATTCATGTCCAAGTTGGCTTCATTTCATTTCATAGGTCAGGTTTAAAGCCTGGCACACCTGCATAAAAAAACTGAAAACTCTAGTTTAAAAAACATTTCAAGATTGAAATTATTCACTGATTATTTATATTAGATAATATTTTTCGTTAGAACAGGATTCACTAAAAAGAAGTGTTCATCTGAATAAATTTTAACATGACGTATGGAACAAAAGAGGAATAAAAACACATTTATTAATTAAATGTGGTACACTAATAATCAAAATTTTGTTACAGGTCAAAGACCATTCCAAGGTTCCCAGAGTCTTTATCGTGTTGTGTTTTGGGGGAGTCTAGGGCAGGGACACGTATCTGTGCACAAAAATGCAAACAAAATATTTTAGGTCTCCTCATAAACATAAGTATAATGCTAGTGTAATGCTCTGTTAATTTCAAGCAATCACTTTCCAGCACTTATGATCTACCATCTCATTTAGAAATTCAAATTCAAACTAATAAACATGGATCTTGATGAATTTTTTGGAAGGAAAATGATAAAATGATTTTAAAACATAATATCAAAGCACAAGAAAACATAATAAAAAAGGAGGAAATGTACTTAGGGGCATACTTTCGGCAATGATGAAAATCTATGTAATGTTTTTAATTTACATTCACAATTTATTTGTAATATTTGCTTCTGAGAATGTTACCTGAAGGAAAAAAATTATAATCAAATTTAACTGACTTAAAATAATCAGAAATAAAAGCATATATTTAGGAGAATCTTCTAAGCTTATAAACTTCAATGCATGTGGAGAATTAGATGGTTCCAAACTCATGTATTAGATGTTTAGCAAATTATGTCAGTATACAAAGTTACTGAACTATTAAATTTCAAATATTTTATATTCTTGAGGATTAATTTCTAGAAAGATAGTGGTGTTAAAATTGTCTTCCGCTCGTATAACATCCACAAAATCCAAAATAAACTTATTTTTCTTAAAGAAGAGCCAATAGATGGAAATAGATCATAACAATGACAATTTGACATGTTGTATGTCTTTGTATAGAAAGATACACTAATCTCACCGTAGGGCTACACAAAAAGAGCACTGGACATAGCCATAACCCTTTTCTCTCCAGCTCTCAAGGGTAAAGATATCTTGCAAATATTTTGCCAACTATGCAGATGTGCAGCATGTGTATATACACACACCCCTTTCTCACATATTCCCAAGCTGGGACTAGGAAAGGGACAGTAGGTTCAAGGCATACCTGTCCACCACCAAGACCACATCACCGCTTGTTACATCCACGCTTGCAGGGAAAGCACAAAGACTTTGCTTCTCCCTAGTAAAGGATTTCACTTTTGAAAGTTACCAAGTTGAAAAAAATTCCACTGCAACAAGGAGTACAGAAGACTCCTTGAACTACTTATACCTGAGTTTTACCCACACTAAGAACTGGCCTATTTCCAGCCACGTTTGAATGCTTTATACTGATAAAAATTTGAGAGACCTTTGGAATTTCAAAGCACTTTACAAATGTAACCTCTCTCTCAGAGGAAGTTAGAGAAAATCTCCAAAGGGAAGTAACTGCTTCATACGCAAAGGGCAAGTGAACTGCTGTGGGGGACTCAGAGTCTGTCTGACACACAGGTGCCCTGTCACTGGCCTCGCCACTATTCTCCAACTCAGACTTCCCAAGTCTCAGTAAGAAGAGTCAATCAGGCGTAGTGGCTCACACCTGTCACTCCAGAAGTTTGGGAGGCAGAGGCAGGTGGATCACTTGAGGTCAGATGTTCAAGACCAGACTGGGCAGCATAGCATGACTCTGTCTCTACAAAGAGTTTTTGTTTTTTAAATAATTTTTTTTTTAATTTAGCCAGGTGCAATGGTACATCGCTGCAGTCCCAGCGACTTGGAAGCCTGAGGCAGGAGGACTGCTTGAGCCCAGGAGATTGAGGCTGTAGTGAGTTGTGATCACACCACTGTACTCGAGCCTGGGTAAGAGAGGGACACTGTCTTAAAAAAAAAAAAGAGAGAGAGAGTAAACAAGAGGGTAATAGCACCGTTTTCATGAGGCATGCATTCTAGAAGGGAGGAGAGTTAAACAAGTAATAATAAACTAGCAGTAGTAATAACAACAATACTAAAAATATACACATTTTGATGGAGAAGTATGAAGAGTGGTAAGTATAGAGAAGGGGAATTTAAGGTCAGAGTTTGGAATGCCTTCTGGATGGAGCAGTTTAAGCTGATCCCTGGAGTACTAACCGGTAGGACACAGATGTGAGCAAGGACGTTGTGGTGGTTAGGAGGTATGGAAAGATAAATACCCCAGGCAGAGAAAACTGCCCACAGGTAAGAATATATACATACTGCTGGAAAACTTGGAGAAATTAAGCCCACCTGGAACTAAGTTGTGAGCGAGGAGGGTTAAGAGCTCATCAGAGCCAGGTCAGGGTCTTGCAGGCCATATTACGAGTCTGGTCTTTTTATCCTAAGAGAAATAGGAGGCCGGCGAAAGCTTTAACTAAGAATCTCACTGATAGGATCCTAAATATTTACATTTAGGAGTTTTCAAATACTAAACTCTAAGAATGTTAACATAAAACAATTCATTGCTGTCCAAGATAATTAAGAAAAAATCTGTTTCGATTTCTTAACCATCAGATTGTGTGGCCTAGAAAACGCAAAGTAAGTACAGGATCAGGGTTAAAGTCTAACCGTCGATAGTTTCAGGGAGATGTGAATCTAGCTGCGTAATTATTGGACTTACATGTTTTAGCCTAAGAAAATGTAACAGCAAGTATTAAAAATACACCTTAATTAAATCATGACAACCATTTGCAAATAGTTAACGTTTATATAAGTGCCAGGCACTGCACTGTGCTAATAGATCTGTGGGTATTATTCAATTAATCTTCACAACTACTCAGTAAATTAAGCAGATTATTACAAACAGAGTAACTGAGGCTTATAGAAATTAACAACTTTTCCAAGATCAATACTAACAACTGTCCAGAGCCAGAATCCAAATCCAAGCAGTGTAATCTCAATCCAGTCACTACACAGTACTCAAAGTCACAGACTGTTAGGAAGATAGTATTTATAACACAGGAGAAATGTGGTCTAGTAACAACAGAAACCCCTGTTACAAGTAGGGTTCACTTGATTATGTTTTATTCAACTAAAGAAAGCCTTAAAATCAGAGTCTATGGCCATAAGTGGCTTACAAGATTGTAAGAATGTATCTTTTTCATGTGGTTTCCCATATAAAAATGATTTTATCATGCTTCTGAAACATAGAGTTTTGATTGGTTTACTTTTGTGAAATTTTATTGATCCATTCATTAAACAGCTTATTCTTCAAATAAAACAGTGTTAAAGTCTGTATAAATTACCGCTGAGACAGGATTTCATTCGAATTTCCAAGTATGCCAAAAAGCTTTTCTCATAGTTCTAGAATATCATTTGCAAGCACACGCACATAATGAATCTAAATGAATGTAAATCACTCAAATCTAACAGAGGCCCCACTTCATTAGGAATATATCCTTCTAAAGAAATTAGTTCACCATTCCATTTTTACATTAGTTAGGAGCTCTTTTAATTATTTTAGTCTTACTGTAGTACTGTAAAATGGCACACATCAATATCCTTGTCCCATCACTATTTACTACTGGAATGATGTTCGATCCTGACTTTTAACACTAATATTAAGAGTATTTTCTGCCAATAATATATATTAGCAAGTTAATGTAAAGAAACTCCTGATAACCTGTTAGCATGCTCTCAGTAAAACCTCCCCGAAGTTAAAAAAGCAACAGTTTTTAGATTAGATTTTCGGAGCACACCAAAAGCAGAAACTACACACACCCTTAGAAGAGCACTCCCGCCCACCTGCCTCCTCCGGCTACTGTGCTGAAGCAGGAGGCAACCCAACATGTTGCCAAATCAATACCCTTAGCTACAAAATAAAAAGGTTCTTTATTAGCTATCACATTTGAACTAGCAGGGGACCACTACCTCTAAGCAAACATGTTTCCATCAAAACAGAGGAAAGGGGTGTTACATGTCACAGATGGGCCAAGTCAGGCCTCAATGAATTAGACAAAATGATCAAAATAATTAATTATATTGATCAGTGCTAGCCAGTTATCAGGTAACTGATAAAAAACAAATATATGTGATAGGAACATAAACTAGATTTCCATCCTCCATTTTAAGGTGACTATAGAGGTAGGTTCTTTAAAATGCAGAAATCTTATTTGTAGGATTTTCAGTAGAGTTTTATCTTGATTCCCCCATCAAGTTTTATGTACTTGGAAGGAAGGCAGAGATCATTTTATGTTTGTTTATACTCCACAGCATCAAACTCGGGTTTTTAAACTCATTGAAATGATCAAGTCATCCATTAAAACCTTATAATTCAAAGATATTTTCTTTAACGATAGGCAACTATTTTAACTATTTATCTATTTATGAAAATAGACTACAGAAAACAGAAAATAAGTGTTAAGAAAAAATGAAATCACCCATAACATCACCATTCAGACAAATATTTATTTAGTGTACTTCATCTAATTGATCTATTAATACATCTAAGACTGTGTATTTCTGCATATATAAGAAGTACCGAGATCATGCTATATATACTGTTTTACACCCTGGTTTTTTTCACTCAGTAATATAAGAAACAGCATTTTCCTGTATCTTGAAAGTTATTAGAAATATTTAAAACATCTACTAGTCTTAAATAATAGCAACAGACCAAATTTTGTTGAATAATTCTCCTATTAGTTGTTGTTTTCTAGGTCTTGCTAATAGTGCAATGAATTTTTGTAAATGTCTGTTCAAATTTCTCATTATTCCCCTAGGATTGTTTCCTAGAAGTGGAGATATTCGGTCAAAGGGTAAAGAAACAAGGCTCCCAGCATATTGCCAAACGGCTTTCCAGAAAGGATATCCCAGTTTAAACTGTCATTAAGATAATATGTACATTCTCATTTATAAAAGCAAACTATTCTAAAAATTTTGTTCATATGAAAAGCAAGGAATAGATTTTAATGTCTTAATTATGTCTTTGATATTGAGATAAAATCCTATGTTTATTAGCCTTTTATATTTTCTCTTCTGTCTCTAAAAATTCTTGTTGTTTTTCCTTATCAAATTGAACCATGAACTATCCAACACCTAATTGAAATAACCCATGACTTGCCACCTTCAGGGACAGTCACACGTTCCCAAGTTTTCATCCACTAGACTTAGGCCTTATCTGTCTTGCCATGTTATCTTTGTCAAAACTTTTTTTTTTTCTTTTTTTTGAGACGGAGTCTCGGTCTGTCGCCCAGGCTGGAGTACAGTGACCGGATCTCGGCTCACTGCAAGCTCCGCCTCCCGGGTTCACGCCATTCTCCTGCCTCAGCCTCCCGAGTAGCTGGGACTACAGGCGCCCGCCACCTCGCCCGGCTAGTTTTTTTTTTTTTTTGTATTTTTTAGTAGAGACGGGGTTTTACCGTGTTAGCCAGGATGGTCTCCATCTCCTGACCTCGTGATCCGCCCGACTCGGCCTCCCAAAGTGCTGGGATTACAGGCTTGAGCCGCCACGCCCGGCCCCTGTCAAAACTTTTAAATCTAAACTTCATCTTTTCTGATGGACCTTTTCTTACGTGACAGTAAGCATATTACAAATGTTATTTTTCTTTTCCAAAGAATTAGCTACCTAAAAAATTATCTCTATTAAGAATTTCCAGGTTAGTTGTTTGAAAATTGAGCATGTTATATAATAAAATGTTCACTGAAAATATATTAAAATGAAAACATATTCATATTTAAGCTTCATGCAAAATATTTTTTGCCTAGCAGGTCCTTTTAACTATTATATCTCAAATAAGTTCACAGTACAATGTCCCAAAGTAGGTAATTTACTAACTCAGTCCTAAATTCTGTTTTTTAACCAGTGATTTTTCCTTAGGACCGTAAGGAAAATATACTTTATTTCTCTTCACTAAAAATTCCCTACACATAATTGAAAATTGGAGAATTTCCCCATAATCACAAGAGAAGGATGAATCTAAATGACATAATGTCTATAAAGTCCTTTAAACTGTGTTTTTTTAAACTACATAAATTCCGATAACTACCATTATACATGATGTTTTCTATAAAAGCTATTAAGTACAAGTCACATAAAAAATTAGGTACCATTAAAAAATGATGTTTATTTTTCAATGTCTGAATTGTTAAATTCAAAAACCACGTCCAACATTTAGAAAATATGCTAATAATCTGGTATATACATGTAAATTTCCCATTGTTATGAAATGTAAGTTGTAATCAAATGCTACTAAACTCAGTTCATCTCAAACCAGCTGGCTGCTTCTCACCCATACCATTCCAAGTCAAGTTACCTGTGCTTTCAATAAATGAAACAGTGCTTAAGTTATCTAATAATAAAGTTTTGAATACAAGTGATTAAAATGAGGCAATGGAGACAAGTCTCCAAGAAACTACACCATCCTCCAAGAATTGACAAATCCAGATGTTCTCAAATCTTCAGTTCACAGCATATTCCCCTTTAGATGAGCAATAACAGTAGGTTATGGGCTTCAAATTTAGAGAGACTTAGTTCAGGGAACTGTTACCACTACATCCTAGTTTAACTGCAGAAGCTTAAATCAAAGTTTAAAACACAGAAATAAAATCAGAATACAATCTGGTGTCTTGTGAACTCCATACATGGCCGGGAACCTTTCACTATGACCCACAGAAGCAGAATCCCTGAAAGAATGTATTTTTCTCACCTATTCACAAGTTAACATGAACATCTTAGACTGAGAGGGGGGAAAAGGTCACTCAAAGCAGTGAGTATTTGTATACTGGCCATTCAGATTTCTTTCTTACCTAAAATAATTGAGGTTATAATGCTATAATTCATGTGCCCACAGAGGACAAGAGTATCACATATCATTTGGCCGGGAGTAGTGACAAAAATATGCTTTACAGACCACTGTCAGGGTTCAGATACACAGAACACATACAGTCACCAAAGACCTAAGCCAAACTAAACCATATGAGTAAACCTCAGATAATCTTCACTACTCCAACTCTCAACTCAATGTCATCTTATACAATTTGGGAGACCTAAGTCACGGTTTCTTGCTGTTTTCCAACTACACATTTTTTAGTTGTAGCAAGAGCTTAATATCTTTCATTTTGGCTGGTTGCATCAATTGCCCGTCCCCCACCCGCCCGCCACCCACCACTGGCCCAAACAAAGCATCAAAGAAACTAGTTCTAGGTTCCAAACTATTTTTGTTTTGGGGCACAGCAATTGGTAGCAAATCCTCCTGCCTATGACCACATTTTGTTGTTGCTGTCACCTGGGGAAAAAATTCAAATACAGAAGAGGAGAAGCAATAATACAGCATCTAACAAAATATCCATATACTTAATACTTAGATTTAAAAGATGTTAACATTTAATGAAATCCAAATCCAATTCAAATATTTTTCAAATATAAAATTAAAATATTACAGACAAGGGTAATGTGTTTGTCCCCCCATCCCTCCCTCTCCAGGGTCAAGCACTAATTAAATTTCGCTTGATATATTTGTTTTATATATATATATATATATATACATATATACACACACACACACAAGTTTTGTTTTTTTTTTTTGAGATGGAGTCTCGCTCAGTCGCCCAGGCTGGAGTGCAGTGACCGGATCTCGGCTCACCGCAAGCTCCGCCTCCCGGGTTCACGCCATTCTCCTGCCTCAGCCTCCCGAGTAGCTGGGACTACAGGCGCCCGCCACTATGCCCGGCTAATTTTTTTGTATTTTCAGTAGAGACAGGGTTTCACCATTTAGCCAGGATGGTCTCGATCTCCTGACCTCGTGATCCGCCCGTCTCAGCCTCCCAAAGTCCTGGGATTACAGGCGTGAGTCACCATGCCCGACCTGTTCTATATTTTTATACTTCCATTATATGCACACACAAACAAATGGACATATTCTATGTGGTTTTAGATTTTTATATTAATGGCATCACAAGGTCTATATTGCTCG
Source organism: Macaca fascicularis (assembly GCF_037993035.2). Taxonomy (NCBI): domain Eukaryota; kingdom Metazoa; phylum Chordata; class Mammalia; order Primates; family Cercopithecidae; genus Macaca; species Macaca fascicularis. Next base: position 153,304,198 of record NC_088379.1, read on the forward strand.
GCACTCTGCTTTTTCTTTCTTTTTAATTCAACACAATGCTATTGAGCTCTATCCTTAAACCTTCTGGACAGTGTCGTCCTACTCACATCATCTTCAGACAATGTCACATCAAATGATACTTATGTAAGGTGCCATATGCACAGACAACCAGAGCAAGCTCTAAGATTAACTACTAAGCAGGCAAAATTTAGTCTTCAGGGTTGCTAGAATAAATAGTCAGTTCTCCTTTATCTTGCTTCCTCTGCAACACAAACCAAGATGAAGGAACCCCAGGCCTCCTCTTCCTACCACATTCTTCCCAAGTAAAGAATAAGAAAATCTACTTATAAAACTTAACACTGCACAGCATCAATTTAAAAAAGGGGGTTTCCGGGTTGGTCAGGGCTGGGTTATAACATGTCTAGTTGCTGCATTTACTAACTGTGTCAACCTGGCCAAACTACTCACTCTCGCAAAAGCGCTAAGTTTCCTCATCAGCAAAGCGGGGTTATCACACCTGTGTCCTGGGGTCACCATAGGGACTAATGCCTGGAAAGCACATCACGACTGAGCCTCGGTGAACACAATGAACATTCAAGGCAGCACTGGCCATGGCTGCACACACCCTCCCCTGCAGATACCCATGGGCGGCTTTCATTCTTTGCAGGGAGGGGTGAGTGGAGCTGTGCCATTCTTACTGTTAGGAAAGCAACGTATCCCCTTACTCACTTATTTTCCTGGGATGGACTTATTCCTACAATTACAGTGAAAACTGGTTAAATTTCAGAAGACTGAAACTATATTAGAATACATAAGTGAAGTAAAAAAAGATCAAGCTGGCATTCTAACTAGATTTTTGGCTAAGTATTCACAGTTTGGAGATTCAGATTTAGCCTTTCAATAATAAAATGCAGGCACTGTCTATTGGTAATTTAAATGGAAGAGAGATGCAGAAACAAGAGAAATGTGGAAAAACAGTAAAAAAAAAAATGCTCCTTCCTTTATTAGGAACAAAAATTAGCTTCATCTAAGAGTCTTATAATGTCAACTTGAACTGTATTTTCAAAAACTCAACTGTCAGCACATTCTAGGCTTACATTCTTTTACTTATTTATATTTTCTAAAAGCATATAATTTTTATTGTTTAATCTGTGACTGAACTCTCCCTCTCTGACCCAGACCACATCACTGTGAATACACACACACACACACACACACACGCGCGCACACACACACACACACACACCCCTTAGTTAGGCATCATCCCAAAAGGATGACTGAGTGTCCCATCACACCTCAGGTGACGAACTGTTGAGAGTTTAGAGCAGAAATACCTATCATTTGAGCTTTTACAGTCTGTGTGGCCTTGTATTTATTTTCAAAAGAAGTTTAAGATAGCAATCGAAATCTGCAACAAATAACTGATCAAAATTACAAGTGTCCCCTATGTTATCTTTCCACACAAGCATATTTTCACAAATATTTGAACCTCAAAACCAAATAAGAAATAAACAGCCCCAACTTCTGTATTTTATCTAGTGTCTATTGAAAGCTTCTAAATAGCTATGTAGCACTCACTCTTGGTAAGTCACAGCGTATAACTGTTTTCTGTTCTTACTCTCTTAAACATCATAGGAAATCACCCCTATCACTGTGAGGATTATTTGAGAGGATGGTGGCAGAAATGCATCATTTCCTAAAGTAACTACTATGTTTCCAAAAAATAAATTTTTTTATCAACTACTACATGAAAAGCTTTGAGACTTAAAGAAAAATAGAAATACAACTGCAAGAATACATTGAAAAATGCCTCATGAACTTAGAGAGGGGTTTCTTAGGCAAGGGATATAAAGAAGCACAAACCTTAAGCAGTAAAAATTGAAATTTTGATGACATCAAAATTTAAAGCATCTGCATGAAAAAGAACACTATAACAAAAGCACAAGCAGTAGACTGGGAGAGCATATTTTCAACTCACATAACCAAAAGTTTAATACGCAGATTAATAACTTTGACAAATCCATAAACAGACGTCAAGTCACAAGTAATATAAGCAAATAGGATATGAACAGCAATTTATGGAAGAGGAAACTCACTCTGATAAACCTATGAAAATATGCCCAACTTTATTGTAACGAACAGATTCACGTTTAAATTACAAATGATACACTCTTTCCTACCCACAATGGAAAGCGTAAGCAAGGATGTGGCAAATCAGTACCTTACACATACTGATGAGAACGTAAACCAGCACAAACATACTGGCAGGCATTATGCAAAGTTTATAAAACGCAAGATGTATACATTTCTTCATTACACGGAAATTCTACTTCTAATTATATACCCTAGAGAAATCTTTGCTCTTGTGTATAAGCAGACATTTACAAAATTTGTCTCTGCAGCACTATTTTTATCAGCAACAAAATTGGAAACAATCTAAACGTCCATTAATAGGGAATAGATAAGCGATAGAATATTATCAGGCAATTACAGTAAAATAAACTACCATCTAAATGTATCATCACACATAGAGCTCAAAAATCATTAGATGTTTTGCAAGGGTAAGATTCCATTTCTGTACATTGCTAAATATATGCATACACCTATATATGTAGGATAAAAACATGGGCAGAAAATACATATGACATTCCTGACTTGGACTGCTTCTGCAAAGACAGGGAGGAAGTGAAAAGGGTGGGGAACGGATCCAAATCTGATTTGAACTTTGTCTGTAATATTCTATCTCTCATTTACAGAAAGATCTGAACCAAATGAAACATTAACATTTGTTAACTCTGGGCAACAAATTATGAGTACTATTATTTTGCTTTTGATAATTAATTTAAAAATAATAAAGAGATAAATAAAGCATCATATGAAAATTCCCAACCCCTGTCTAGATGATATGGCCTCTGTTCAGTTCAACTAATTCAACTTTCCAGTAGATAACTATGATCTACCTTGATTGTTACGAATCTCAAATAATTGCTTTTTGACTTTAATGTTATTTTTGAAAAAATATACTCAAAAAGTATTACCAATAGGTCAAACTTAAATACATTAAGGACTTTTGGAAAATGATTTGTCACATATATTGATGTTAGACATGAGAGTTTCTGAAAGGAAATATATGTGATAATTATTTTTCCTTTACCTTTTGCTGTAAAAAACATTTAGTTTTTACTATAAAAATCCTACTTAGCAATAACAGGTGAATAAATCATAAAGGTAAATCTAGATAAGTCACTATTTCCATGTCCAGAGACTCCATGAATATTCAGTCAGCAGGCCAATTACAAACCATGAAGTTATTAACAGTATTAGGGTTATTAACAAAATTATTTTTAAGACAGTAAGTTTTTCATGATATGCATAAATTCAAGCCTTTAAAATATTTTGCAACTGATTTGCCTACAGAAAAATCTACTAGGCTCAAAATTTCCAGTGATTCACCTAATAGCAATTAATAAATAAAACTCTTCCTATTTACTCAGTTAACTTTGCTTCATCACATTAAGTGAAAGGATCATTATGTAAGAACAGTGCAACTTAAAATAATAAACAGAAGAGAAAAGAAAAAGCAAAGGATTGTCAATCTAACTTAAGAACCTAAGAACCTGAAAGAACCATTCTTAACAGGATCTTACAGGAACTGAAGGAGTCAAATATCAGGCCTGATAGAATGATGGAACAGGAGGAAAGATCATTAATATACAGGAGAAATAAATGTTAGAATAATGATTTTTTATGCAGTATTTTTATTCTGCCCTAATAGCTCTTTAAAGTTGCTCTATTAGCTTAGGAAATAAACTATACTATAAAAATAGGTTTTATTCATCATGCTTGCTTTTCAGATTATTATAAGCAGAAAATTTCATTTGTTCTCAAGTGGTTTTAATAGATGTTACAACAAATGGCCCCATAACTTTAAAGAATCTAGAAGCAGGCAAAAACCTGCAAGAAAAAAAGCAGCATTCTGAGGGGGCATATGCAGGGTCCATGCCTCCCTCCACCCCTCTGTCCAGGGCTGGTTTAGGAAGCAAGACAAACATATCCATGAAGCCTAGATCCTAACTGAACAAAACGCTCATCAGCCCAGAACTCTTAACTTCTCTGTGAAAATGTTAGTGCCATCTGGAGGCAAAGACGATCTTTTTCTTACATGTGAGAGATTCATTACACTGTCACATAAAATCATTACTGTTGCTCTTTTAATAATTTTTTTGTCCTAGAAACAATACATTCTCATTGTAGAAAATTTGGTAAATACAAAAAGAAAAATTAACAAAACAGTAACCCTATTACTCATAGACAACCACCACTGATTTCGAGGCATTTTCTTCCACTAAGAAAAAAATATGCATTTCTTTCCACTGAGAATAAAACATACACATACATAACTGTGCAGACACAAATTCTGTCTATAGAGCTGCATATCGTATTAAACAAATTTTAGTGATTTCCTATAAATTTTCTTCACAGACATAGCTGCATTTATTATATCATAATAAGAAAAAAAATAAATTTACCAAGATTTGGCTAATTTCCAATTCACTGGGAAAAAAAGTTATTTAAATTTTTGTAAATTATGCTAAATTAACACCATTATACATGAATCTTTTTCCATATGTATAACAACTTCCTGATGACATACTCCTAGAAACTGAATCTTTTGAGGTATATAAAGACAATGGTAATAATATAGCAAATACATTTATGTAGGACTTACTATGGGACAAGCACTTTTCTAAGCACTTTACATATTCTAACTGAGTCCTTATAACAATACTGTTTGGTACATTCTATCATTATCTCCATTTTACAGATGAGAACATTGAGGCACCAAAAGGTTGTTAAATAATTTGCCTAAGATCACACAGCTGGTAAGTGGTAAAACAGGACATCTGGCTGAAGAGTCCATGCTCTGGAATCACATCACACTACTTCTGATAGTGCATGCTGCCAAATTACTTGTGTCTTTCTACTCTCCACTGGACTCCATCCAAGAATGATGGTCTCAATGCTCCCTACCCACCATTTGCTTTTTCTGAAAATCTGATTTAAAATGATACCAAATTGTTGCTTTCACTTCTATTTATCTATTTAGGATCATGACTAAACAGTTTAGAACTTCATACACTCCATATGTATTTGCTTTTTGTTTGTTTGTTTGTTTTGTTTTTGAGATGAAGTTTTGCTCTTTTTGCCCAGGCTGGAGTGCAATGGCATGATCTCGGCTCACTGCAACCTCCACCTCCTGGGTTCAAGTGATTCTCCTGCCTCAGCCTCCTGAGTAGCTGGGATTACAGGTGCCTGCTACCATGCTCAGCTAATTTTTTGTATTTTTAGTAGAGACAGGGTTTCACCATGTTGGCCAGGCTGGTCTTGAACTCCTGACCTTAAGTGATCCACCCGCCTCGGCCTCCCAAAGTGTTGGGGTTATGGGCGTGAACTACCGCACCTGGCCTGTATTTACTTTTCTATGAGCTGCCTGTTCATGTCTTTTTCTTGTTTTATCCCTCCTCTCTTGGAAGTCTTCATGGTCTTCTTATCGACACATATTAGCTCTTATTATGGAGATATCAACCTACTCATCATTTCCGATATTTTGTCTTAATTTTGTTCGGCATACGGGAATTTTGAATTTTTATATAATCAAAATGTTCAGTGTATGTATGCATGTGTGTGTGCATGCACACACATACTTCCTTCTACCGCTCTCTTCTTATAAAGAGACTTCTCTATCCAAGAGTCAGATATGTGTTCAACTCAGTGTTTTTCTCAATTGAGGTTCTCTTTAAACCATCTGGAAATTATCTAGTGTATAGTGTTGGCATTATATCTTAAGCATAGTGGAATTGTAAAGACTTGATACTATAGATGGTTTTATATAATATGTTTTTATCTTCATGCAGTTTTTAGAATAGACGGCAACATATGCTGACTTATTACAACAGAATTACTCAATCTGAGAGAAAGTTATAATCTAAGACACTTCTATTCTGGTTACAGGCACATCAAAAACATCTCAAACATGAAATTTATTCTTACCTTTAAAAACCCACAGAGCAAAAGCTCTCATGGGCCTTCCCAAAACAATAATTCCAGCCCAGTGTTTAACAATAATATAAAATCAGCAGATTTTTCATAGCTGATTTAAATACCTAACAGAGTTTCTTTTGTTTTCATTTCTGTTGTCCAAAGAAGATACTATATATTTTGCAATCACCTGCTTAACAGTGCTTATATTTGAATAGCATTATATATTTAGCAACGTTTTAATGTGTGGGGAAGAGGGAGAGATTTCTGACATTTTTACTGGCTTCTCAGGCTTTCCTCTAAAGCACAGGTCCCTATAATCAGAACACTAGACAACAGGGTATGATCAGTTATGAGCTGTATGCCAAGTAATTTGTTAATAATATTGATGTTTGTGAATGACATACTGTTAAAACAGAAACACAGAAAGGGTCCACGATTCTTCTGATAATAAAGCCACTCTCTTGTTTGCATTCTGATGATTTTCACAAGTGAGAAAAGAGGCAGAGATGAAAACCATCACAGTGTATCACTGTGCAGTCTATCTTATCTATGTTATAGTCCATAATAAGCAATTCTTACTGAGTCATATTTTTATGCTGAGTATTGATTTTTATGAATATCACAAAAACAAAACTTGTGCCATTTGCTTTACTGCCCACACACACATACCCACACAATGCTTTTCAATCAAATGCACCATGGAGCATGTGATATATGTAAATGTTAATCTTCATTTGTATTGCTCTAAAAAAAAAAAGTTTAAAAATCACTAAGATATCTTCATGATAATCTCTATTTTTGAAATTCAGAGAAGAATACAGTTCTCCATGAAGGCTCTCACAAGGACACAAAGAACTAGAAGAATTTCCTCTCTCTAAAATATTGTTAGTTTGAGGTTGAATTTATTAATACCACATTGCTAATTCACTTCAAAATGGAATCTCGTAGATCATACTCTCATATGAGTAATTATTTACCCATTGTAGTTCCTATTTATACCTATTCCTCTATTTCAATTTTAATTGAAACTAATAGCAATCAACAATAGTAAGAACTAAGATTTCTACTGAGCACTCTCTACATGCCAGTAATTTACACAGATTAGCTCAGAAAATTTCTCAATAGCATAGGTGGAAGGACTGTTGGTGTCACTATTTTACAGAGGTGGAAGGAAACTTGTTCTTAGAGAGGACCGGTAACTTGCCCAAGGCCATACAATGAGCAAGTGGAAGTATGACCTAAAAGTTGGCTTTCCACTCCTCTACACGTTCATTTCTTACATTTTCTCCCATTTACCAAGATGACTCTGACTCCTGATAATATCCTCCCCTAGAGGATGCTATGTCTTTACCTGCCAACATCTACACGCTCTTTAACCCTCATCTTTTTGAAATATATCTCTAGCCTGTTTATATGGGTCACCTGGCATTCTCTATTTCACGGCTGTTTTTCTTTCTTTCTTTCTTTCTTTTTTTTTTTTTTTTGCTTGGATAGCCATCTTGCATAAATATTTACCACATGTTATGAGATGTGAACAGATGCATAACTTAGCACCACTGGTGAACAAACAACTGGAATTGCATTTTCAACTATAAATGTTCTATTGGTAGTGGATCACAATGGTCCTCTTCCTGCTACGTAGTTATATTTTAACAACAACCAAGAGGAAGGGTTCTTAATATGGGGCCCATGGGTTCATGAAATGTTTGGTGAAGGAAGGGGCCCATGAATCTTCTGAAGCTATAAGCAAAATTACATGTGCAAGTATGTATAGCGTCCTGGTGAGCAGGTATAAATTTATTTTGTTAGTAATCCGCCCATATTCAGAAAAGATTATTTGCATCAAGAATGTCATAGGCCCTCAGTGAAAGGGCCAAAGAAGATACAATATAAAATACTTCTTACGTACTCTTAGGTGGATAATGATAATGAGCTGGATAGTCTAGAGCCATATTTATTCATGGGATCAATTTAATGAGTTTTTAGAATAATATTAATGGCAACATTCTTTATGTATCCGTGACTGATGATCAATCTGCAGTGTACTGTTTTGGAAAACATTCTGATTACCACTAAATTTTCTCATTATTAAAGCATCTGTAAATGTACTCTGTAAAAGAAACTATCAGATCCTCCCTCCCAAAAACATGTTGCTTTTGCCCTTTCCAATCATTAATTTTCTGTTCTCCACCAGATCACAATATTACTACTAGATAGTTCACTTCAATAATAATAAAGTCTTACTAATGATAATGCTTAGAAAAGCAATGTGACCAACCTACTTAGATAGGGAATAATTAATGAATGACTGTATGATCAGTTTTTGAAACTGATGTAGGGTACAGTTTTTGTTTGGCCAGACCCTTTGAAGACACATCTTCTCTTAGTCCATGGGGCTGGGGAGACCAAGCTCCCACCTCCTACATGCTTCCATGTCCACTCACGTGAGCACACATGCTACACCCCTACTTAAGGTTGGACAAGGGACCAATCAGAATCTATCGAGAAAGGTTATTCCTTTCACCTAAATAACTAATGAAAATAAAAGCCCAGAGTGATACTGGCCAGAAAATATAACTGAATAAAAAGAGAAAAGCCCTAATAGATGGAGACAAAGAAATTTAGGATGACACCATCTGAAACCTAGGATCTAACCAAGCCTGAGGTGTACTTCTTGAATTCCCATTTGTTTAAGCCAAGAGATTCTATTTTCTTTAAGCTAATGTGAGACGGGTCCCTGTGCTGTTTGCAAACTAAGAGTACTGACTAATTATATTACATTCACTTATAACCATCACATAATTTTATTAATGAAATTAGTATTTAATTTCTAAGTGTTCCCACCCTATGTTCTCAAACCATTATTTGGTACCTCCAGAATAACACCTACCACAACCTACTTTGTAACGGGATCTTGAATGTATCTAGATAGGGTATTCCTAAAAGTAAGGACTTCCTCATTTCCCATTCTGACCACATACCCAGTGACATAGTTTGGATCTGTGTCCCCACCCAAACCTCATGTCAAATTGTAATCCGCAATGTTGGAGATGGGAGCCTGGTGGGAGGGGATTGAATCACAGGGGTGAATCCTTCATGAATGGTTTAGCACCATTCCCTTGCTGCTGTCTTGTGATAGAGTTCTCATGAGATCAGGTTATTCAAAAGTGTGTAGCACCTCCCCACTCTTTCTCTTGCTCCTGCTCCAACCACGCAAAATGCCTGCCTTCCACCATGACTGCAAGTTTCCTGAGGCCTCCTCAGAAGCCAAGTAGATGCCTCCATGCTTCCTGTATAGCCTGCAGAACTATGAGCCAATTACCTTTCTTTATAAATTACCTAGGTTCAGGTATTTATTTATAGCAATACAAGAACAGACTAATACACCCAGGACTAGGCTTTGACCAAGTCAAGTGCTTATATAAATGCCTGCTGAAAGAAAATCAGTACTGAACAGAGTACATCTATGACACTATACTTATTAGACAGTGCAGCACCTCCCTATTTTTAGGACTCAACTACCCTTTTTATTATGATAAAACATACTAAAATTTGCCATATTCACCCTTAAGTGGCATTAAGCACTTTCACACTGTTGTGCAACCATCACCACCATCCATCTTCAGAACTCTTTTTTGGATTAAGTGCTTTTAATGTGCACTGTTGTTTGTTATAGGTTCCAAGGAGTTTACTAAGTAGAACTGGTATTTCACATAGCAGTGTAATCCTCTCTTTAAAATACCCATGTTTTCTGTCTTAAAATAGTCTTTCTTTCTTCTTTTGGGCAAAGCCCAGGGAAGGGCACTCCCCTTTTAAAGCCGAGTAACTGAAATATCAAAAGTATCACAACATTCTAAGAATAAGTATGATGAGAAAACATTTATCATTCTTCATGGATTCAACGCCTGGAAATAACTCAGCTTGCTTAATATCAGTTACATTTCTGGAAGATACTGACAATGTACTGACTCTGACAGTCATGGACATCTAGCCATTTTCCCCATTAATTTTAACTTGTTTTATGTCTAGTTTCATTAAAACTCTCAGAATACTAGATTTATTTATTCCTGTTAGAGTAAAATTGGCAAGAATTTAACTTTTTAAAAAAGCATACTTCAGCATTATGAAATCATAGAGGCTAGGCCATGTTCACAGAATTCTATTCTTTACCTCTTCCATTCTCAGGTACTGGCAACACATTCAGCCTTCAAAAAATGCACAGTTCATGAAATTATACTCTCTCATAAAAATCTTTCATTTGTTAAATGAAAATTAGCTCAAAAATAGGGGTAATGGACATCCAGTAGCCACCCACGGATCTCAATGTTTCAGAAGTCATACAAATGTAGGAGCTTTAGGTTTTCACAGTGAAAGGTTGCTATGCTTATAACTCCTCCTTCCTCTACTCTAGGCATCGTTAATTTCTTCAGTTTCCTAAAAAACAGTACCTAAGAGGGGAGAAAATGCTATTTTTCACCTTACACATAGCAACCAAGTCCAAAATACAGGGTTTATGTCAATGAAATTATAATTTCTACCACATATAGAAAGCCCAGAATGCTTTTAGAAGTCTCAGGGGAGTAACTCACATGTATACTTACCTAGATTGGGTATGAAAATGACAGGAAAATTGAGAAAAAAACCCTTTGTATCATATGATCATAAGTTCTGTAGTCACACCTCAAATTTCCAAGAACAAAAGCCTCTCAGGATATAATTTCCATTTCAAAAAAAAAAAAAATAGTGAGAATCCAAATTGGCATAAACTAAAGAATATCTGCTCCCATTCCATCTCTATACCCTGAAACTTTGCATCTAGAATCTCAAACATATCAGAAAAATATTTTTTAAGTAAATAAAAACCCTACCACGTGATGGAAGAAAATAAGCACATTCTACTTTTGGAAACAGTACTGTGAATTCAAACACCAGTTACTTGAGGACACAATTAATAGACTTTCAAACAAGCCTAGATCTTGTATGCATATCAAAATCCATATGTCACTATTTCTAATTCATTTACATAATCTTTCACCAGTTTGCTTTCCAACTCTGCCAAACCAGTAGTTGGCTCTTCCTGTTTCCATTTCCTGGGGGTATTTTTTTCTGTAGTCTAATAAAAAGTATTCTATTTTTGTATTGAAATTATCAAGTTTTACCTTCATTCAAACAAAACTATTCTGCTCCTCTTCTCTTACATTAGAGCCATAACTCTGCTTAAAGTTCCTCCTCGTTCCTATAAACTCCTGCGTTTTTTTTCCTATACTCCTTGGAAATCTACTTTTTGTGGTGCTGTTAACGCACATGGTTTAGTAGTGTACTGGAAAAGGAACAGGTTTTGGGTCCAATAACCTGGAATTCAATGATTCCTTCCTTTAAATTGTCTCTAGTATTTACCTCTCGCTCACCATCCCAATCACCTGGGCTCCTATCTGCCTAAATTACCAATATGATAGCCTCTAGACTGTGCTTTTGTCTCAATCCTTATTTTCTCCTTTGCTTACCAGATTCACCTTTCTACCCCCTTTTATGTCATTCCTGAATTAAAAAAAAAAATTTTAATGTGCTACATTAACAGTGCCCAGAACTTCATTTCAGCATCCACCGATGTCTATAATCTAGTTTTCCCCAACTACCATTAAACCCATCCAGGCAAGTTTCATTTGTCCTGTCTAGCACTTGACTTGTGCTGTTACTTATTCCTTGAATACTCTCCCTACTTCCCCTCAAATACTACCAATCTTCAAACATCTACTGAAATCTTCACCTCCTGTATGAAGGTCTCCTTGACTATTCTAGCTCACACAGAACTCTTCCTTTTCTAATCTTTGGTGATAACTTTTATCTCCATCACACAATCAAACACATAATTGGCAGGGAGGCGGTGGGGGGAAGGCTGTATACACTCGTGTGAGCCATCTTCCCCAACTAGATGGGAATACAGTAGGGACATTTGGTTTGTTTCATATTCTTTTTTGTTGTTGTTGTTCACCCACATTAAGGACAGAGTGGGGACTAAATAATTTGAAAATTGCCAATTGTTATTATTATTTTTGAAACAGAGTCTCTGTCACCCAGGCTGGAGTTCAGTGGCATGATCTCAGCTCACTGCAACCTCCGCTTCCCCGGTTCAAGCAATTCCCCTTCCCCTGCCTCAGCCTCCCGAGTAGCTGGGATTACAGGTGCACACCACCAAGTCTGGCTAATTTTTTTTGTATTTTTAGTAGAGATGGAGTTTCACCATGTTGGCCAGACTGGTCTCAAACTCCTGACCTCAGGAAATCTGCCCGCCTTGGCCTCCCAAAGTGCTAGGATTACAGGTGTGAGCCACCATGCCCAGCCTGTCAATACAGAATTTTAAATATCTATTGTACTCTTAATTCCAGGTCTTCTATCAAAAAGTTTACATTAAGGTACATTGATAACAGAACTCAAAAAGATGAAAACCACACAATACAAATGGGCAAGAGTAATCAGGCATGAAAGGAAGGCATATGAATGGCAAATAAGCACATGAGAAGATGTTTGGTGTCTTTAAGACATTAGGAAATGCCAATTTAAACCACAATGAGATATCCCTACACATGTACTATAATGCCAAAGCTTAAAAAGACTGTCAAGTGTTGGAAAGGATGTAATGAACTGTGCCTCTAATACACTGCTGGTGGAAATATTAAAATGGTACAAACACTTTGTAAAACAATTTGATGGTTTCTTAAAAATTGAAATTACCCCTATTGTATATTTTAGCCATTGCACTCCTAGGTTTTTACTGAACAAAAAATAAATAAATAAAGCATATGTCTATGTAGGTATTTGTATGTAAATATTTATAGATTTAATTGTAGTAGCCAAAACTAGAAACAAGCCAAATATCTACCAACAGGTAAATGGATGAATAAAATGTGATATAGCCATAAATATAATAGTACTCAGCAATAAACAGAAACTACTGAAATAAGCAATGATATGGATGAATCTCAAGTGCATTATACTGAGTGAAAGAAACCAGAATCAAAAGCTACATAGAGTTTAAAGACAATATAGAAAAAAACCAAAATTATGCCAATAGGGCACATACAGTGGTCACTAGGGTTGGGAGTGAGGAAAAGGATCGACCAAGAGAATTTTAGTGAGTGATAGAACTCTCCCGTATCTCGAATGGGTGGTGGTTACATGACTACACATTTCACAAAACATGTAGAACTGAACACCAAAAAGAGTGAATTTTATAGTAAGAATTAAAAATAAGTAACCTCATTGTGCAGACTAAGAGTGTAAGTCATCAGTTAGCTTGGAATACATCATCACCAACTACTGTATTATACTGAGATGAGAGAAAGGAAGAACAGTATTTGTTAATTATTTTGTGGAAAATCCTAAAAATATGCTGACAGAAGTCAAAACAATTTTTTTTTTTTGCTAAACTCAGTAGAACTCTGTCATTTAATAATTTTATTAATATTACATAATCACCAACATTTAGTCATGCCAGACACATACCCACCCCCTCTGCTAGTCAATCCATCCATTCATTCTCTCAATATTTACTGAACATCAGCAACAGACCTGGCACTGTTTCAGGTATGGAAAATGTACAAGTAACAGGCCAGAGGAGGTCCTTCTCTCAGGAGGCTTACATGCTAACTAGCAGAAATGAAGTAAAGAAAGATCATTCTGACAGGTACTGCTATGAAGACAGACAAAGAAGGTGACGTGTTAGAAGGTAGGGGATCACCACTTTCAATAAGACGATCAAGGAAGGCCTCTCTGAGAGGGTGACATTTGAACTAATCCTAAGTGACAAGAAAGAGGCAGGAAACCAAACTCTGGAGGCAGAGCCTTCTTGGCAGAGGCAACAGTAAGTACAGAGGACCCCAAAAGGAAGGGGACTTGGTTTGCGGGAACCACAGAAAGGTCACTGTGGGGAATGAGCAAGGAGGAACAGATACTAAATACAGCAATCAGGGGCCTGGTAATTTAGGGCCTTACAGACCCTAAATTATGTTACTTTCTGCTGCTTGCAATGAGAAGCCACCAGGGGGCTTTAAACTATCAGCTAGATATTGATTTATGTTTTTAACAGATCCATCTGGCTGCCTACTATTTAGGATAGTCTGCTTGCTTCTTCTCTATCTCAAATACATGTTTCTTCATTTATCTTCACTATGGGGTATTAGGCAAATCACGAATACTGTCTCTCTCCCAGTTTTCATATCTGTAAAATAGTGACGCCAGTCACCAGCAAGTGCCGAAACTCTCATAGTTAAATATTTAACCCTGAGGCTGACTGCGGTGTCATTTCTATTCTCACCTTCCCAGGACACTGCCTCATCAATCCTCTTATCTCTCTCACATTTTCGGTCTCAGCACAAGTCCATTGCCCTCTTCATGTGTCACCTGTCGAACAAAATCCTTACTCTGAACCTGCCATTTCTTTGCGCTACCATCTCTTCCCTTTAACCACTTTCGCTTTGTCACCAAAACAGATGACAAAGCAAACATACTCCCAAGAGTAAGCACTGTGCCTTCGCCCCATGCCCCAGGTTCTCCTCTTCAATGCTCATTTACTCCTTAGCCAATCACAATCCAATCCAATCCCTTCTTGAAAATCACCAACACCCATCTGTCAACAGCTCTTAGGTTCTATTCTCGGTCTTCCGAACCCTCTCATCAGATTTTGTACCACTATCTCCCACTGAAAGAAAAGGATAAGGTAACAAAGACAAAGGGTAGGATTCCATTCCCAGCTGTGTTACTAGCTACTTTGTATGATACTGGAAAAGCCATGTTGTTTCTCTGGGCGTTAGTTTCAGTATCCGTGCCCACAGCGGGTCAGATTTCTAGATAGTCTCAGAGTCCTTCTATTGGAAATTCTAAGACTACCTGATTCTTCCCTTTGGCATCTATGACTTAGCATGATCTTGGTTCTCTACATAATTCTGTCTCCTTTATTAGGATGTGTTGCTCATCTTCTTAGTGGGGCACTATTCCTCCAAGTTCCTAACAAAACGCACTTTAAACTGTACTTGAGTCACTATATACATTCCCTCCCTGGGTAATATTACTTTTAATAGCAAAAACCACAACTACTTTTGCACCAACCTAACAGCATCCACATTGACTCCCTCCCTCAATTGCAATTTCTATGAAGAGGCCTCCCTGACCTCCAGACCAACACTGCCACCTATATGAAGAATATTTCCAATCATAGGTAGCTCTGGCACTTAAAACTCATGTAGCCAAGGTAACAGTAGTTCTGCTCCAAACCTATTCTTGACCTCTTCATTTCTTTTTTTCTTTTTCTTTTTTTGAGACAGAATCTCGCTCTGTCACCCAGGCTGAAATGCAGAGGCACAGTCTTGGTTCACTGCAACGTCCACCTGCCATGTTCAAGCAATTCTCGCATCTCAGCCTCCTGAGTAGCTAGGATTGCAGACACAAACCACCATGCCTGGTTAATATTTGTATTTTTAGTAGAGATGGGGTTTCACCATGTTGGCCAGGCTGGTCTTGAACTCCCGGCCTCAAGTGATGCGCTCATCTTGGCCACCCAAAGTGCTGGGATTACACTGTGCCTGGCTGACCTCTTCATTTCTCTTAATTACTCATCATTATCAATGAGAGTTAAGCTCACAACATGATGTTTTTGCCAAATTTCCACATACTTTACTATTTCTACTCAAATATCAACTCCTCCCCTTCCTCTTCCTTAACAACGTAGTCCTAAAATTATTACATAAGGCACAGCAAAGTAGGTATCCACAGAGGGGAAAGGGGGTGGCCAACTGTGGTGGCTTACAGTTGGGTCTATCAAGCCCAAGGGTGGCTCGGAAACCTGATGTGGAAGGTCAGAGTCAAGCAGAGACAGGAGGGCACCTGTGTGTTTGTGTGGTCTAGTGGAGGGTGTCCGAACCCCAGCAGAGTGAGGACAGCCCAGCACGGGAGTCTGTGCCTGGGTGGGATAAGGAGGGCAGCCACAGAAACGGAGGGGTGTCCCTACGTCCCAGAATGTGGCATTAGACTGTAATCAGAAAGAGGAAAGTGTCTTTAGGGATAGGGACCCTCCTTGAAGAAATGGCCAATTCCAGATCTAGGTCAGGAAAAGTACAAGATGGGCCTAAAGCAAGGATGTACTCAAGGAATGATGGGAACAAGGCAAAGGGACACAGAAACCACCCTCAATGGGCTTCCATTGGCTTAATGAGGAATATTCTGACCAACAAAAATTAGGACAGTAACAGTCTGTACGTAACTCACTTCACAAAACAAAAAACAATGATGCCATGCCGATATACATAAATATGTGAATAAACAAATTCTGATGACAAATGGGGTGCTTACACAGCTTCAAAGTACCTTCCACAAAATATAGTATAATTGCAAAAGGAAAAGAGTAACTTTATCACGGAGAAACCCTGCAAACAGCACCTGAATCAAGTGGTCTAAGTACAGTAATAACACAAACAGAAGTCACATGCCACCTGACAGGATGCAACGAGAAGAAAGCACAAAACAGAGCTGGGAGTAGAATCCTGCCCTTCTGTCTTTCTGTTACATTATCCTTCCATTCCAGCAGGAGATGGTGGTATAAAAGCTGATGCTAAGGTTGGGGAGACCATGATATTCCTGCCAAAGGTACATCTGTTGAATCTAATCACGAGGAAACATACCAGAAAAACCAATGGAAAGACTTTCTACCAAATAACTGCCCTTTAATTTTCAAAAGCAGTATCAAGTCATGAAATCTAGAAAAGACTGAGGGACTATCCCAGACTAAAGAGACATGACAACTAAGCACAACACATAATTCTGAACTAGATCCTTTCGCTATAAAAGAAATTATTGGGACAAACTGCAAAAGAGTAGATGCTAGTAACTTATCCATACTAATTTCTGGATTTTGATGGTTATATTCTGGTTATGTAAGTGAATGTCCTTGATGATAGGAGTTCTCTATAATATACATTTTTGTAGATCTGTGATTATTTCAAAATAAATTTTTACACAAAAGATGGACACTTACATAGGCTTTTTCTGTAATATCTCAAACCTGTCCCCTTCTTTCTATTACCCCCAACATCCTTACTCCAGACAGCCTAGCGCTCATCCTTCTACACAGCTGGAATAATTTCTTAACAAGGCTCTTTATGCTCCAATCCACCCTACAAACACGCTGCCCAATAAGGTTTCCCCAAGTGCACTTGCTCTCCTGCCATGTCCCGCTCCAATATTTCCATAACAACTCACTACCTACCAAATTAACGACAAATTTCTTAGTGTAAGTTTCAAGTTCAACTCCCTTATAGTTCCAACTAGCCTCTTCCAGGTTTTCTCACCCCCAACCCGACATCACAGCCCACCATGCGGCTCAGCCACACTGTGTTTGCTTCCCATCTCCAGGATTTTGCTCATAGAGCTCCCTCCTCCAGTAAGTACTCACTCCCCACTCCCTGCCAAATTTTCAACACTAAGTATAAATACCAACTCTGATCATCCCTCACCTCCCCATTTTCCAAGACTTGCCCATATAGCCTCTCTCTGCCGGAATAATATCTAAAGTCAATTTTGCCACTTACGAGCCAAATTTCAGTTTCATATCACAGTTTTTGTATATTTATCTCAAAAACTCCTAATATATAAGGTGAATATTCATTACATACTGATGAAGTATTCATCAGACATGAAATTAAGTCATGGCCACAGTTATGAATCCAGGTGGCCAGCTATTATCTCATACTCCCTCCCTAAGGTATTAACTTTTTAAGCATTCAAATTACTTTTTGTTTGTCCTGTTTCCTTCCTTAAACCACAGTTTTCTATTTCTAGCATAAAATACAAACAATTTCTACCACTTTTCTACATAAAAATTTTGGCCTTAGCCATACCACTATCAATCATAAATCCAGAGGTTTCCAGAGCATAAATTAATTAAGTGCTTATATGTAATCACATTTTAACTTCATCATTACCTTACTATATAAGGAACAAAATAAAACTTTTAAAACTAAAAACAAATCCTATACTTCACAAGTTTAAAACCAGAGACCCTAATGTTTTAAATGAAGACACTATCCATTTGACATGCTTATATTTTACCTTGGTTTTCATTAATAAATGTTGGAATGTCATCAAAGATATACAAGTTAATGACTATATTTAAATGTAATATTTTTCTCTCAATTGAATTTAGTAAATGAAACAAAATTATATATTGTTTAGCAGTGGGGGTAAATTTTTATCAGCAAATGAGTAGTACAAAACTAAAGCAACAGCTGAAAGTAAAGAAAAAAAGTATTATTTTGCAGAAAAACATAAAGACATCAAAGTATGAAGAGAAGCAAAGTGTTGCTCCTAAATTAGTGGTGATCAATATAACATCTGCTATTACTCCAACATTCTAAGGACAGAAAAGGTCAGACACACCTAGAATTACAATATTGCAAAAGGCAATATTGAATATCAAATCTAGAAGTGATATCTCCATAGTAAGAACTTTACATTCAAAAGTCTAAGTCCCTAGTATGTTGATGCTATGAAAACTGCATTAAGTTGAATAATTTGAGGTTATCTAACTGAAACCATGGCTTTTATTTCAGCATCATTTTTAAACTATGATGTAAATAATAAACCAATATTTTACATGATAAGAGGCAGACATACTGACATATAAGCCTATGATATTTGTGATGTTTAAAAATAAAACTCACAAAAGTACACTGTACATACTGATTTGTGTATTATAAAACACTTAATTTTTTTATTATCACCACTCTTCCCTGATATATCATAAGTGAATGAAAAATGAATATCAGGAGAAATAACTCTCATTTTTAAATAAATTATAAAAATATTTAAAATATTTACCTGGTGAAATTCTAGGTACATTAGCAACTTCAAAATCAAAATATTATAAGACACATAATAAGTAAAAGAAAGTTACATGTTTTCATTCCCAAATGACCTAAGCAATGCCGTAATGGATTTATTTATTAGAATAAGCATCAATACAATCTCTCTCTCTCAGACACACATCACACCATTCTTTCATACATTGCATTACACAGAAATATTTACGTCTCAGCTGCTTATTCTGAAAGTTTGGTAAAAGGGCAAACTTTGTCACAAACTCCCCAAATTCTGACGCTTTGGTGTGTCATACGACGTGAGTTTCAAGGAAACTTCAGGGGCAATTGAAAAATAAAAGAATAAACATAGGTTATTTACTAAACTGTTTCATTCTATCGTGAAAAAAAAAATCAGCACATATTAAGATAAATACCTAATTACTTGTCTTGAAACCTACCAGAATATGCCCTTTGAAATAGTAAACTTTACATTTAAAAGTCTAAGTCAACGTTAGCCCTGTGTTATGATGCTATCAAAGTGACTATGACTATCGCCATAAACAGCCAGTGTTATGTCAACAGAAATGCCCTGTTTCCATGAGGAATTGTGTAAATAAAAAGAACAAGGAATTCATAGTAAGTTTCAGAGTTTATTTTTTTTTAATCTGGTTTTAAGAAAACACAACTGCTCCTCTTTCAAGTGAAATCATAGATCACCCCTCCTCATTTTTACTTTAAAATGGTAAATGGAAACGATGTTTTTCTCCCCAGACTATGCTGAAAACCATGAAGCTAGATTTGAGACTACAAAATACTTGAAACTAGATTAACAAGTTACGTTAAAAGATACTCTATTTTGATTCTTCAAAGGAAATTACACTAGTAACTCTTGAAGCACATTAGTGATTAGTAAAGCGATTAGTTCAACTTAATCACTTTAAAATGAAGAAACTGAGGCTCAGAGCAGTTTTGTTGATGTCCAAGCAGACAGGGGAGTTCTAATCTACCTGACACAACTAGGTCCGGTGTCCAATCTAAGGGCTTTACATTTAGCTTTGTCAGAATTTACTTTACAATTTGGCACTAGACAATCCATTCACTGGAAATTATTAACAGATGACTTTCGTCACCACTCTCACGGAATGCCCACAGACTGAAATAAAGACAACACACACCTCACAGCCATTACTCATTTCTGTCAGTTTAAAAAATTAACCTGGGAAAGAATCATTTTTCCTATTTGAATAGACACTCCTTCCTCAGAATAATACTCAGTAACGCTAATACAAATAATGTAATATCTTCTTTCTTCATTAACCTCCAAAGGGCGTATAAAAGAGTAAAAACCAGCAGTTCTCAGCTTCTGGATCTCAGAATTCCTTTTCATTCTTAAAAAGTATGAAGGATCCCAAAGAGCATTTGTTTATGTGAGTTATAGTTATTGCTACCACACTGGAAATTAAAACTAAAAATAAATTATTTAAATTAAAAATTAGAACTAATATTAAATTAGTTTAAATTAAAAATTAAAAATGTTTTAAAATCATTTAAAAATAAGTCATTACATATTAACATAAACAATATGAAAACTGTTTATGAAACAATATTTCCCCAAACAAAAGTCCTTAGGGACAAGAGTGGCACTGTTTAACATTTTTGCAAGACCACTGTCACACTTAATAGAAGACTGCTGGATTTTCATTGCTACCTGTGGTGCTATGTTTTTCTTCAAGTATATAAAGAAAATCTGATCTCATATAGATATGTTGTTGGGAAACGGAAAGAATATTTTAATGGTCATTTCAGATAATTGTAGATATGAATCTTTGATACTATACTGAAAATTCACACTGAATAGTTCCTTAAAGGTTAATTTCGATGTGGAATCTGAAACAGTATCAGTGAACTTTTCGTACACGATTATATCAAAATCCATTGGTCTGTGTTCCATTCTGAGTGGATATTTGACCAAAGCATGATTTCTGACTGTGTGAACTTCCTTGAAAAGGTCTCAGGAACCCTCTAACCACGATTTGAGATCTACCAGAAAATACTGTAGTTCAAGGTTCAACCTAATGATGAAGGATACTATTAAACCTAGAAGCAGTATACCCTGCCTTAATCCTTTATGATATTTAATTCATTAATCTATTCAACATTCCCCGAAATGAGTTATCATTATATATTTTAAGAAACAGGCAAAAAGGTTGGGCTTTTTGTTCAAAATAAGAGACTAAGGATGAGACTTGGATGAGTTTAAATATTATAACATGTAGACTGAACTCTAGAAAAACATCAGAATTTCCTCTGATCCTTGAGCTTTTACTCTGATAATCATCAAAACAAATAGGTTTGGATACTATTCACCAAGAAAAGCTGTAAAGAATCATTAATCTATAAGAGATGTCAAATCTCTTATAAAGCTTTAAGTTAAAGTTTTTAGGAAATTTAGCTGGCACAAAACCAGTACGTATATAAGCAGAATGAATCCTTGTTGACTGTATTAACAAATACATAAGGAATTTTGGAATACTCAAGAGGAGACACAAGACAACACTTCCTGCGCCCACAAATGCAGGATAGGCTCAAGGTCACTAATTCATACGAACATGTCTAAGGCTATGCATGGGTCACTGGACCATCAGGAGGGGCTTCAGGAGTTGAGCAGGAAAAGTACATTTAAAATAGTAGAAGCAGGGATATAGAACAAACATAAGAGACAACTAATCATTTTAGCTTACTGCATCTGTAACATTTCTACCAGAAACATCATTATTCAAAGAAATAGTTTTCAAAACTAACAAAGCATAAATAGAACTGTAATAACAAAGGTATAGTGCATAATCATTTTTTAAAAATGAGCTTAATCGTCAGAAATTAACAAATATTTAGCAAATGCTTAAATCTTTTAAGTATTTCTTTATAAGATTCTGTGGAATTTCACATAATGAAGGAAAAAAACTAGAAATATGAAAACTAAAAGTATAAAACCATTTCATAATAGCTAAAACATATACAATGCATACTAACATATCAGAAGGAATTCAAAGTATTTCTCATAAATTAACTCACTTAAATTGTCTTAACTACCTTTGAGATGGGTACTATTTAATTCCTTTATGCAGTTGAGAAGACTAAACAATTAAGTAGCAGAGTTGGGATTTTAACCAGTCATGCTGTTAACTACCAGGCTATACTACCTCATACCAGTTTACTAAAAACATCATTTACAAAAATAATCACATCACATGAAAAAATTTCCTTCTCTAAAAGTAAAGCAAAGCAGTAGCAGTAAAACACATGCTCAGTTTGGTTCTGATGGCAGCCATGCTATCTCATGACTTGTGTTAGGGCTTATAATTTAAAGAGACAGCATTAGAATATGATTGAATAGTTCATACTATGGGAAACTATAAAAATATATCCTTTATGAAATGTTTGCTTCCATAAATGCAAGAAAAGCAAGGTTTGAGGCAATGACAATGAAAAGAATGCATAAATTAAAATTTTTGCTTTTGGTTTGGGAAAAAAACAGAGTAGGAGAAAGCCACAGCAATACATGTAAACCCTGTATCCTGTTAATGGGATGGACATATTTCCCACAAGATAATTTTTAATGAAATAAAGGAAAATATCCACATAGTTCTGGATGCCAAAGGAACGAACTATACCAAGGAAATCTATTCTTTATATAGTCCATAAAGGAATAATTTATCACAACCATGTAATAAAAACAGTACTGAAGCAAAGTCCAATCCAAGTATTCACTGTATAACTTAGAACCACCCTTTATAGTCATATCTAAAACCTCTTCCTTGTTTTTTCTAAATATATACAACATGCTATCTGCAACAAGGAAAGCCAAGAGATATTTTACAGTAAATAAAATATGTCTTCTTGCAGATCTCAAAAGTTATAAATATACCAATTCAAAACTGCAGTGACATATTTCACTTCCAATATAAGTAAGAAAGCAAGATTGTCCACTTAGTAATTTTAGATATGCTGAGTCTTTAAAAGCCCTCAACAGTTAAGGAAATGATTTATTTGTATTGAAAAACCACAACTTTCATATAATTAACCTACCCAGAAAAGGGCAGAAGGGAGGGAAGCTTGTGGGTAACAGATACAGGATTCAATTTTATTTTTCACAACCGATGAAGTGATGATTAATAAAGAAAGCCATAATAAAAAAAGGACTAAGACCACAAATAGACTAACTTCAAGCAATTTTAGTAAACCAGCAAACAGCTAAAGGAAAAAAAATCTAGCATTCTTCTGCTAAATTACTATATTTACATAGTAACTGCCAGTAAAACATAAATTTTCCAAACACCTAAAACAGGCAATGGGGAGTGGGGGACACCTACATATGCCCCTTCAAAATCAACGTAGATATTTTCTAAGACATTTTAAGAACTTTTTTTCCTCTACTTCAAAAAAATAACATTATAGCAACATGCAAAGGGGAGCACCATATGACCATCCTTAAAACAGTAATCTGAAATGTGTTTAAATTTATCGACTGTAAAGATAATGCTAACCTTCAACATGTATAAAGCCATGACTTCCAAAAAAATGGAGAAAACCAACTTACCTTGATACATTTTCTGGAATGTATTCTAAGACCGGATACCCATCATTTCTTCTAGACGACAGGTCACCGTGTGATTTCCATGACTCCACTAAAGTATTGACAGGAGGAAAGGAACTCAGGTGTTGGAAAGATTGGTCTCTAGCCGATCGCGATAAAGATATTGTACCCTGAGCACCAATCCTGTAGTGGAAGGACTGTCCACCTGAATTCACCCCAACAATGGCAGAGGAAGGGATGCTGGCCTCCGGGTAATAGCTCCCATCATCTGGTTCTTGTTTAATACCCACTGGGAATCCGCTGCCTTCACAGTTACCATCAAAGCCGGGCACAGGTGGTCCTAAAATTCCTGATAGGGAATAATAGTCTTTATCATCCATAAAGGAAAAATACGAGCCATCCATAAATGGAAATGGGTTTACTGTTGGATTCCCTTTAAAAGAGGTGCCGGAACATGAATGCTTGGTTGATTCTTGCTTTATTGGTACTGAGAATGGAGAATCCGAATTTATTTTGCTATTTCCTCCTAGACATGAGCTGCTAAAAGCTCCATCTGGTTCTGGTTTTATGTACTGGACAATATTAAGCTGGCCAGTCACACCGTTTGAGATGGCACTCTCTACTTCCTCAGTCTTAGGAAAAGGGACCTCTTGAGCACCTTTCTCCTGTGTGTCTGGACTGGGAATCACATCCCGTGATGTACTGGATCCAGCAGAGGTGCCAGAAGCAGTGTAGCTGAAGGCATTGTTTACAGGGCTACAGATAGATCCCACAGTACTGGCTGCCGGACTGGAAAGCGTGGATCTGTTATTAGTGTTGGAAGGGCTGGAAACAGAGCACCTTGAGTTGTTGATATTTGCAGGGCTAGATACAGAGGATCTCAGAGTGACGTTATTGGGACTGGAGACTGGAGATTTTACACTGCAGTGACTTGGAGGGCTGGAAATTGAGGATTTCATGCTACTTAACGGACTTGAGAGAGGAGAGCCCACGTTGCTAGCATGTGCAGGGCTGTGCGACCTGGAGCCTCGATTTTCAACATTAGGAGAGCATGTCAGAGGAGTTCCCTGGGTGATTGGGCTGTGCACTGGAAAATTGCCAAAGCTGGCTGTGGTGGAGGACACAGAGTTGATTCCAGCAGGGCTGCAAACCGAAGATGTCATGTTCAGAGGGCTGCAAACAGACGGGCTTTTCTCATGACACATGATAGGGCTTTTAACAATGGCACGCATGACGCCACCATTCATGGAGCTCCCAGAGTCAGACATAAATGATCTCAAGGGCCTGTTCACACAACTTAGAGTGGAAGGACGATGGCCATTTCCTTTGTAAAATTTCACCAGCTGTTCAACATTCTGATAAATCTTAGCTGGACTCATGCTTCCTTGCTGGTTCTGCTGTTCATAGGAATAGTCAGCATCTCTTACAGAATCCATATATAAACCCATGGACTCAGCTACAGTTGCTGAAAGTTCCTTAGATTCCAGCTCAGTTTTAATATCAGCTGTTAAAATCCCAGGCCGATTACTGTCTTGCTGAAGGCAAGGGAGTAGTTCGTGTTTTTCTTTGCTGCTTCCTTGAGTACTGTTGTTTGGAATAGCACCGGAAACACAGCTTACGTTGACAATCTCCATGTAGTTATTCTCATCGGTCCTCTCTGTAGGTCCCAGGGAAGAATGCTCCACAGCCTGAGAAACTTGACCCCACCGTCTTTCCATATCTAGACCTTCAGGGAGACTGTGGTAGCCTTTGGTCTCCATCACTAACAAATAAATTTACATTAAAAAATTAGAGTCAGTTATAGCAATATTACTCTAGAAGACATTCTAAAATTGCATTTACTGAGCCACGGAACACCTTCTACTTATTATAAGCAACATTTCTAGCTAATTTAAAACTGTTACCTTTTTGGATGCTGACATAACAGAGTATTGACTACAGCTTGTCCAGATGTCAGAACAAGAGAAGCGATCATATAAAACTCTTTTGGATCTAAATAAAAGTAACATGTTTGCTATAATACAGTCTTTAGAGTCTGCAAAAAATATTTACAAATGTTAACTTATTAGACATTCAAAGTAATCCTGGCAATTAAGGCAGGCAAAAAAAGGAAACTGAGGACTTAGTGAAGTCGGTGGCTTGCCCAAAGTCAAAGACATAGTGACAAAGTTGGGTTTAAATCTCAATCTTCTGACTCCAATGCCTTTGGAGTCTATGGATCATATAGAAGTTGCCTTCCATATTTAATACATGGCCATGTTAAAAACAATATGGAAATGTAATTAAAGTTACTCTTTCCAAACACAAACATACCAAATGAGTTATCATAGAAAAATAATTTGTGATTTTTTTTAGAAGTAAGACTTTCTTAAGATAGATTAGTGATGAAGATAATTTAATGTCAGTTCTGAAAAGTCAGGATCTATATATTCTGATTAAGATGGTCCATAGCTCAGAGGGGTTGTATGACAACTCAGGAATGTCTGGTGTCTTCTCTGTATTTCAGTACTGGCAAGGACTTTGACATGCACCCTGACCTGTGCGTGGTACCTCTGCTAGAACGACTACCAACAATCAAAAATGTTTACTCTCGATGGTAAATGGAGAAGTCTGAGAGGAGCCCTGAAAATTTAAGCATTGGTTCATTCATTCAACCATATTTACCAAGTGCTTGCTACATCCTTGACCTTAGACCAGTCAGTGAATAGGTAGTGATAAACAAAAGAGACACAATCCCCATCCTCAAGCAACCCATAAGGTTGTTTCAGATATACAACCATATCCATGCACTCTATAGATCAATTTACTTCACAGACAAAATCATCATAGTAGGCTATATTGACATAATTCTTACTCATATAATTTAATGCAGTATATTAACTCATTTAACCTTACACACAACCCTGAATGACTGACAAAAGTATTACCCAAATAATACAAGTGTGAAAACTGAGGCACTAGGCACACAACTAAGTGTTGGAGCTGCAATTTGATCGCAAGTCTCTCTCTACATCAGTTTCTCAATCTTGGCACTATTGACATTTTGGGCCTGATGATTCTTAGTTGTGGAGGTCTGCCCAATGCATTGTTAAGGTGTTTAGCAGTATCCCTAACCCTACCCACTAGATGCCAGTAGCATTTTGCCTCCCCAGTTGTGACAACTGAAAATGTCTCCAGACATTACCAAATGCCCATGGGGGGCAAAATCACCCTTGACTGACAACCACCACTCTAAAGAAACACATCTTAAAGGAAATTAACTCACTCACAGTAAAATTTTATTTTTACATTTTACTATTTTAAAACTCCTAAAATCTGTATTATGCAGTTTTCAAACATTTCGAAGTCTGTAAACAATCTATGGCTCAATAAAAGTCCTGATCTAAAAGATGCTGTTTCTGCAATTCTATACACAAGCTTTATTTTAGGCCTCTCATCCTTTCCCCTCTTTGCCACTATCTTGACCCTGCCTACCTTCCCTTCGTTTAAAAACAAACAAACAAACAAACAAACAAAAAACAGGAAGTCCCTTTGTTACAGAACATGTATTAATTAACATTGAAAAATAATGCTACTAAATAAATTTGCATTAGATAAATCTTAGTTGGACTCATAAGTAAATTTGCATTAGATAGCACAAAGCCCTATGAAGAAATTTAATGTCCAAATTGTCCAAGTATTATAATTACCTCTTACTTTTCTGCGTTTTACACTAGAGTTTAAGTTCTGAAAGGGCAGAAATGATCAATTTCATTACAGTATCCCAAGTAGATAGATCACAAAAAATTTTCAACTATTATAATATCAATACTCAATTTCCAAACATTAAAATCTACCAATTATGTAGTATGTTTTCACTTAAAGAACATCCTATAAATTCCTAATCAAAAATCAATCACAAAACAGTAGGAAATAAATAAAATTACAAAGGTTGAGGTAGTTATCTATTAATAGTAATTCCAGCCAAAAGATTTGGTGTGGATGAAAGCCAAGTAAAAGTTGACAGAAAACTGAACTAAAAAACAGTGAATTG
Organism: Macaca fascicularis; assembly: GCF_037993035.2. Classification (NCBI taxonomy): domain Eukaryota; kingdom Metazoa; phylum Chordata; class Mammalia; order Primates; family Cercopithecidae; genus Macaca; species Macaca fascicularis. The sequence goes on from NC_088379.1 coordinate 153,331,694, forward strand.
GGATCCAAATAGCTAAGACCGGCCTTTTTTGCTTTACTGAAAAACCATTTAGTCATACCTATGTATTGAAAAATAGCAGTAAATATTACGTGCTGCTTCTATGTCTACCTAAGAATATTCTGTCTTCCCCATACTAAAGATGAATGACTATATAGCTAAGGTATAAATGGTTCAGATCCAAATTCGTTAAACAACACGATAATTATGTCTATTTGTATTCAAAACTGAGCACTTTCTGCACATCTCACCCCCCACCCACCCCCAAATTCACATTCACTCTCTTGGCAAACTGCACCACAATCTAACCAGATGCCTGGAAGTTACTCTTGTCTCAACAACCTTACCCGAAGGCCTTCACTGGCACACTCTGCCTCACTCACACAGCCTCATTCTCTTCCTGGTCATAGACAAGTGGGCTCTCTGTCCTGTGTCTGAAGGGGGACCCTCACCCAGACCCCTCTCCAAAACCCATTTTCCAAACTATCTTTGGGAAGGATGGTCACTCTTGGCTTTTTTGGTTTCCCTATATAAATTTACATACCAAAACCTCTGGGAGATTCTGTTTACTTTTTAATCCAGCATTCTTCAAATAGTTTGACCACTGCACCTTTTTCTCAAAGAACATCTACTAAGATTCTGCACTTTTCGGCACTCTGCCCTAAAGCAAGAACCAAATCCCACGTTTGTGAGGCTACAGAAGACTTGAAGAGAATCTATATGGGAGATGATGGGCAGCAAAGACAGTCTTAAAGCCCTGGACAAGGTAGCACCTTATCAGCTAACATCATACAGCTGATCACAACTCTCCTAGTCCTGTTTGGCTAACCTTGAACTCCCTTAATAACATAGAATAGGCTGTATTTCACCACATGATTGATAGGACTCTCATTAAGGAATTTGCAAAAGGTTTTGCTGAAATCTAAATTACTTTGTTTAAGGTATTCTCGTCTACCAACCTAAGGCACCTCTCAACAAAGGAAACAATACAGATCGGCAATAGTCAAACACAAAAGAAGACACGACATCTAGCATCTGCACGGCTTCCACGCAAACATTTTTTTAAGATCAGATATTTTTAAAAATAGCATTATTGAAATATTTTACGTTGAGTCTCCCTAGTATTTTAATTAGTCTTTTCTGTAAACAAATGGGTCCGGTTAGGAATTTATGTCCTATATCCATCCAGGAAACCGAGGCTGTCTTTTTGGAACTGGCACAATGACCATGGCTTGAGCAGAATTTCAGTCAACCCGTACTTACTAGTGGGTACTGAAAATATGAGTCGATGAATATGATCCTCATAGAACTTAATATCTAGAGGATAAAGAAAAAGTTTTTGTTACTAAAGTATAAAATGAAGCAGATAGAGGTATACAAATCTAACAAAACTCAGGCTTGCCTGCCTCACAGTGGAAACCATACCAAAGATTCTCTTAGGAAAAATGCAAAAAAATTATGAACTTTTAATTTTCATGCAAATGGGCCTCACCCCGAATCATAAAAAAAAATTCACATAAGGAAAAGCACTGGTGGAGGTGCTACTTTAAGCCATACATATGCTCTCAAACACAAAAGAAATGCTATTTTCACAAAGGAAAACCTTAAAGTTTTATGTTTTACAGTCTGCGTTAAATTGCCCTTTTCCACAAGGAAGTACTTTTTTCATGAATATTAACAAAGATCCTTGCGAATTTGTATTTTATCTGGAAATACTTTCACTTTTAGTATCCCCCAAAACCCAATCTCATCATGATGGAAATGATACAAAAGGCATCATTTTTAATATTTATTTCACTACAATATGGCACCTTAAAGACTAACGCTTAAGAATCTCACAATCATCTCTAGGCTGCATAGTTGTGAAAGTTCACTATACGTAACTATTTTTTGTCATTCCCCACTACAGAACTATTATGTTCGTCTCTTTTATAGATGAGGTAAATGATAGAAATCTGCCCAAGGTCACCTAAGAGAGCGGGAGAACCAGTTAGAACTGAGCACACCTGATTTCTATTCACTCACCTAATTTACCGAGCCACCTGATCTTTCCAAAAATCGCCAAACAAAACTATGCCTCCCTTAAAGGAAAAAGCTCCACTTTAAATTATTTTTTAAAACTTCTCTCAAGCTTTTCCACGATAGCTGCCACGATGTCAAACATAAAATTAAAACTTCACAGCAGGACTTAACGCTGTTATCATTAGTATGTAAATATCATCAATAACAGCACCTAGAGACATGGCAATACAAAATGTTAAGAAGCAACTTGGTGCCTTTAAAATTCGGCGGTTTCAAAAGCTCGTCTGCTATCAAAAGTTTTCATAACTCCTATGTCATAATAAATAATTAAAACTGATGGTGCCATAAACCATTATTATTTAAACCTGGTCTTTTTAAATTGAGTAGGCAAAGCCACGCACCTAAAATTCAGTAGCAGAGTAAGGATGCCACCAAAAGAAGCTTCGTCCCTTCTCCCTTGCCCTTAAAATTCCAACTGATGCCATAGGAAGCGTAGCCTGTCTCAAGAGTTTCGCGAATGCTAGGGAACGGGAAATGCACGAATTTCCAGAGCCCCTTTTATACAGGATCTATTAGGATCTATATCTCCTTCAACTGCCCTTATCCGCTACACCTTCGGCTGAGAACTGGGAGCTTCCGCAATTGATAAAGGAAAGAAATAGTATTCAAACGTCCTTTAAAAATTGTACAGGGAAAATGATTCGAAATTCATCTTCGGGGAAAGGGAAGAGTGGTAGACCTCCCACTGCCAAAGGCAGTTAAAAGCTGCTAGTTAGAGGGCATTTATCCAAAGTGGCCAAACTTTCCCAAAATAGTCCTCTGGCGGCCAAAGGGGGAGAAAAGTGGAAAACCAAAACAAAACAACAAGCACACAGCACCATACTGACTGTGCCTCCGGATTACGCAGCCACTTCTCCCTGCAAAGTGCACGCTCCCGCGCCGCGGCCGCACGCCGAGCAGGGCAAGCTTTGCCCTGCCGCGCGCCCCTACACACCTGCCTCGGCCGGGGTCCGTCTGTCGCCGTCTACCTGTTGCAGCGCTTGCCACCGCCACGAAACCCCTGCTGCGGAGCCCCCCTAAATCCAACCACATCCAGGCCAGCGAGTGCCGCTCTCCCTGCAGAGGGAGAGCCCGAGGCAGCAATGCTCTTGCACCCAGGTGACTGACTGCACGGGCTTCCTCTGAGCAGCCTGAAGTTGGCTCCAGTCTCCCGGGCCCAATGACACCCCGGGCGCGGAGGGGCTGAGAGGAGGGGGCAGGGGCAGGGCCAGGGCGGGCAAAAAAGGGAGGGAGAGAGGGCGGGCGAAAGCCCGGAGGGGGAGTGGGCCAGCTGGAGGGCTGGCCCTTTTAAAAGCGGGTCACATGTCCAGATAAAGTTCAGGTTGCTATCCCGCCCCCCTGAACCCTTCCTATTGGCCCGAAGAGAAACAAGGCTCCACGCTGCACGGGTCAGGCGGGCTTCTTATTGGACAATCCAAGCTGTCAGTCACCAGGCGGGCGACATGACTGATACAAAGTTGCTGCGACACAGCCTGGACTCGGCAGCTTCCTTAAAGCCGCAGCCGCGACAGGAGCTTGGGGTGCCGGGCGGTGGCTACATCAGGCGGCCTCCGCACGCTGCCCCCACCCCCATCGCTCGGCCGCCCAAACTCGCTTACGTCCACCCTGCTCTCCTTCTGGCCGACTCCAGGATATCTGGAGAGATGTGAAAAGTGTGGGGACACGGAAGAAGTCGGTTTTTCCGCGAGCAAAGTGTCGTCCCCTCACGCTCTCCACCTGCAGCGCCAGGTGAGCTGCAGCCCAGACCCTGGCGCCGCCCGGCAGCGTCCGCGCGCGGGGAGGACTCTGGGTGGGATCACCCGACCCCCGAGATTCCTCTCTCAGCCCCTTTCCACTGTCTCCAGAGTTACCTCTCAGCAGAGCAGCAGCAGCCTTCGCTGCCAGCGAGCAAGACGATCACGTTCCCACTCGATTTGAATGTACTTGTTTTAACCGTGCTGCAAGAACCCTTTAAACACAGCCTTCCTCCCATCCCTTAGACCCCTAACCAAACAAACAAACAAAAAAGAAAAAACAAAAGAAAGAAAAAGAAAAATGAAAACAGTGCCAGAGTAAAGAGCTGCTCCTCTACTTCCTTAAAATTTTGTCACTATACTTACTACTTCAGTATTGGATTTTTCCACTAGTTCAATTTGAAAGCAAGCTTACCATCGAGGATATTCACGTTATAATGGGTGGAGGGGGTGGGTCACATAAGTGGGAGAAACAGGCAGGAGGGGGGAAGGAACCAAACTGTTTTCGAAGGATCGGTTGTCTGCATGAAGAAATTTCGGTTTCCCTCCAACCGCCCCCTCCTCGATTCTCCTCCCGCCCACCCAAATGCTGCAGTTACTAAGCAAAAGGATGGGTTTCTTAACTTTGATTTCTAAGGACTTTTAGGCTCCGCGTATAAGGCCCCGTTTTAGGCTCCCCGCTGGCCGGGAGTCAGCATCAGTGACGTATACACCTAAATCTGGTCCCCCGGCCCTCGGCGACCCACAGCCCGGCGGCGGCAGCTGTGCGGCCTCCCGCCTTACCCTCGCTTAGCGCCCGCCAAAGCCCGAGGCTGGGGGCGGGGGGACACCCTGTGCCCAAAGGCCCCTCCTCTCCTTGCAGTTAGTTAAGCTTCGGGATTCCCGACCCCTAACCCAGGGAGACTTGAACTCTCAGCCGCTCCAGTCGGGAACTCCCTGGAGAAAGGGGCGACAGCGGCAGCGCCAGGAGCTGCTCCTGACCCCCGACTCTAATGCTCCTCGGTCCCCAGCGCAGAGCTGCCCCTGGTGTCCCCACAGCCAGGAGTCCCCGCCGAGCATCCCAACTTTCCCAAGGGACCCACCGTCACGCGCACTCTCCCGTCCCTGCGAGCCGGGCATCGATCGCACCCCGGCAAAGCGCTGGCGGCGGGCGGGAGCAAGGGGAGTCCCGGACCTAGAGCCTGGGCACGCGAGGCGGCGGCGGTTCCGCAAGCGTTGCCGAATTATTCATTATTAAAGGAACGGACGTGTCTCTTTTACTAAGTTTTTACCTCCTTTGAGGAGGACCGGTCTTGCCCTGGATCTCAGCTTCTTGCAAAATCTAGGTTAGAACCGTGCAGGGGCAGCCGCCGCGATCGCTCGCCCGCCACCCAGCACCCTTGCCCCAGGGCCGCCAGCGGGCAACTCGTCTCCTACCCGCATCCCACCTCCGCTCGCCAACCCGCGCCCTCTGCCCTCGGCGCGCAACCTGCCTTGCCCGGGGCCGCCCCTGCGCTCTCCGGGCCCCCTCTCGCCGCTGTCAGCGCAAAGTGACTGTCGCTGCACTCACCTTTTCTAGGACATGGTGGGGAGGCTGGGGCGGGGGAAGGGGGACGGCGAGACTCCCGCCGCCGCTGCTGCCGCCGCCACCAGCAAGTCCAATATTGGCTGATCGGCGGTGAGGACGGAGAGGATGATAATCCCGGCAGTCGCCCTGCTGACGGTGGGTAGAGCAATAGTGCTGTTACCCTACAAGAGGCGGCGAGGCAGCGGCGCCAAATCGCGCAGAGGGGGACGCGGGCACCCGCCCGCCCCCAGCGGCGGCGGCCGGGCCTCAGGCGGGCTCCTCTCCCGGGGCTGCGCGTCCGCCCGGCGTTGACGGCGGCGGCGTCCCTGGGAGCCGGGAAGTCCGGCGGGAGGATCCCGCGCCCGCCGCTCCGCAGCGCCGCTCTCCGCGCCCCCTCCCCCGGCCCGGGATGGCCGGTGACAGGTCGGGCGGCCGAGCGCGTGTAGGAGGGGGCGGTCGCAGGGGGAGCCTGCGCCCCCCTCCCCGGGTCACACCCTCAGGAGCGGGAGGAGGTGGCACCGCGTACGGCCACCAGCCGGTGGGAAACAGGCAGGGGCGCCGGCGGCCGCCCTCCCACTACGGTCACTGACAACCCGGAGGCCGAAGGAAAACTGAGCCCAAATGCACGCACCTCCTTCAGCCCTGCCCGCAGCCCTTCAAAGTCTGGCCCTGACCTCGCGCCCGGCCTCAGGTGCAGTTCCCACCTGCGGGGGGAGGCGAAGGCTGGGGACCACGCGCGGGGGGCCGGAGGGAAAAGTTTTCTTTTCCTGCTCCCGGGCTGCCCACCCCGCGAGGCTGCTCCTCTCCCCGCCCCTCTCGGGCTCGCCGCGCCTCTGCCCCACCCCCGCCGTGGGGGGGCGCCGAGGAGGGAGCGGGCGTCTGCGCGCGGAGGCGTGCGGGGAGCTGGCTGGGGCGCGGCGGTCGCGACCGGTCCCCTAGCTCTGACGGCGGCTCAGACGCCCGCGGAGGCGGCTCGGCGGGGCAAACCAAGGAAGGGGCGAGCGTCGGGACCCCTCCCCCTCCGCTCGCGGCGCGCCGCGCGCCCCCGCGTCGCCTGGCGCGCCCCCGCGCCCTCGCGCCCGCCTGGGCAGACACCTACGCAGACGCGAAAGTGAAAGGGGGGCGACCGGGCCAGGCAGGCGGGCGGCCGGCGGCGCGCGGGCACGCGGCCGGGGACCGGAGGATGGATGAGTGAACCCGGATCCCGGGATTCTCCCGCGCCCGCTGCTCCTCTGCGGAGCCTCCCCGGAGTCCCACGCCCCCACCACGGCCACGCAGATCACCGCGTCAGGAGATATGTATGCGTGTGCATGTGTGTGCGCGCGTGTTCACGCGCGTGTGCGAGGTACGCTTCTGCCCCAGACTCTTCCCCCGCACTGTTACACACACCCTTAGATGGAAGATTGGGGGCTTGGGAGGGGGAAGAAGTATGAGTGTCATTACCACTTATGGGCTCCCTTGCTGTGGTCCCTTTTGACTCAGTTAAACCCCGCGAACTGACCACACACACACACACACACCCCTTTTCTGGCTTAACACTCCTTTTTCTGCGGGTTCTATTGCCCCCCTCCACCCCCGCCCTTCTTTGGGTTCTTTCCCGTTTTATTCCTAAATAGCTGTGAAAGTTGCTAATCCCTTCCCACATAGACCCGTGTTAAACACCGAGCTGCCCTGTTAAAACAATCACTGCCTTTCTCCTTCCACATTCCCACTGTCCTAACAGCGAGCTTCCCATTGCCTCCATCACCTACACAGTTTTGGCACGACTTGGTTCTTAGATGGCTCCAGGTAACATTTTCACCTCTAGTAAAGCAATCTTTTGGCTTTTATTTGTAGGAAAGGCTTCTATCTTCATATTTACGGCATTCTTAAGGTATATCTTAAGATGGTGATCAAGAAAATATTTACATATCAGATAGTTTGAAAAATATTCAGTGAGTTTTAAAAAGAACCATTTAGAAGTGTACTGGTGTCTGCAAACTAATTTGGAAATGCGTGCATCAAAAATAAAACGCAGTGACATTGGTGGATTGATAAAATGGACAGAAGGATGGATAGATGTGTGATAAAGCATGTTGATAGTACAATATTAATAGTAGAATGTACGTGCCAAGTATACAGGTGTTCACTGTAAAGTTCTTTCAACTTTTTTGTGTGTTTGAAATTTTTCATAACACAATGCTGGATAAAAAGAACCCCCCACTTAAGGTAACCTATATAATGTTAATTGCTTCCAAAACTTATAAATTGGGCATTGATTATTCTTTCCCCCTTTACAAAATGATTTTCTGTAACAATTCTTAAGCTAGGTACTCCCAGCACTATTTTAATCGATGATTTCAATTAAGGACAACTTGATCAAACTAGGGTGTACAGTGGGGTTATTATAACTGCAACATTTTAGAAATTTATAAGATTTCTTCCTGTGGTTTTTTTTTTTTTTTTTTTTTTTGGCCATTTTACCTGCACACACACACGCACACACACACACGCACAAACTGTTCTCAAATTTTCATCTTCACTGCTTTTAAAACAGCTTGGTATTATAAAGCTAAGATTGAATTTTTAAGCAGATATGGATATTCTTTTGAAACTTTTTCACAAAATAGCCTGTGGGGAGTCCATTTGCCCTTATTTACAGTATCAGCTTATCTTATCCCTTGGGAGAGATGTTAGGGGATCTTGCATTTATTAATAGGCAAAGCTTTGTTTTTTGATATCTGAGTCTTTAAACATTTGCCCAAACATTTGAATGATTAAGTTTCCCCCAGGTAAACAACTTTTATATTTTCCTCTGCTGACTATAAGACAAAAGGTGGTCCTGTGACACCCTGAAAAGCGAACAACTTTGGGATAAGATCCGAGTCTCCCTCATCTGAAGGGAAGGTGACACTGGTTTTGCAAGTGATGCCTCAGAGAGATCTCTTCAAAGACGATGGGTTTTTAGATAGTTAGGAATACTCTTCATTCCAATGCCCATTCATAGAGAGCCCGATCACCTCAGACATATGTGTGCCTAGCAACGTCAATATTTAGTTGTTTTCTGAGATGTCTCTTAACAAAGTTTGTTGCTTTCGTCTTTTTACGTAAGTGTATTTTTCCTTGCAAAAGGATAGAAATTTTTTCAAGAAAAATAAAAAGAAAGGAGAATTATCGCACGGAAAAGAACGTTAACTTTGTCTCCTATGTAGCTGCCAAATAGCTGAAAGCTTGAAGCAGCATCAGACATCTCCTTTTTGACAATTGCTCTCCCTCTATTCACAGTCGCTGAACCTCGGGACACCTCCCTCCCCCATCCCATTAATGTCAAACTCCCTGAGGTTTGCCACTAAAGTGCACGACTCAGCGTTTGCAATTTACATGTGTGACATCACATCCTCTATTATGTAACTTCAGATACAAAGCCTAATATCATCTAAGTTTGTGTTGGAAAAAATCCTCCCTAGCTCTCTATTTCAGCTTTAGCAGAGCCACCCCTTAGTTCTCTGCTCCGAATCCATTCCTTCAACAGCTGACACTGAGGGGCGGGGGAAAACCATGGAGTTAAGCTGTAAAATCATAAGCCAAAAAAAAGTTGAGCATATATATATTGAAATGTATTATGTACCTCTCCATTATCTATTTACTGACAAGAAAATAAAGACCAATAGGTATCATATAATTTAATCATACTCAATAATTTTTAAAAGTTAAAGGCTAAGCATTTGGTCCTAGTTAACTTCATTAATAAGCCTAGCCATGCTGGCATTTTTCTTTCTTTCTAAAAAGCTGGGATTTTTTTTTTTTTTTCAGTCTCTTACCAGCTGTTGGAAAGAGTTGAGAAAGACAGGGAGAGTCAGAAACAGAAAGGAGGGGGGTGTTAGAGAGAGAAGATGAATAGAGGAATAATATAAGATAAAACTTCTTCTTTGTTTATTGCAAAACACACATGTTACAGTTTATAAACACTGCAAGCAAATAAGAAATTGTGGACCAGAAGATAAATACAAAACGTATCAGGGTTTTTGTTAATATCCAAAATAGCCCAAACTCAATTTTCTAGACTACTTGGAATATTTTTATTAGCTTTGGTTATTCATTAAGTTCTGTATTTGTTTACCTTACTATTTATTCATCTGTCTACCTTAATTCCATTTGTAGTCATTTTAAATAGAAAATATGCAAATTTAATACATTTTTATGGCCAGATTTTGAGATGACAGAGCACCAAACAGCACATGCATCACAATTAGTATGCCATATTATTAGAAGCAAATCAGATTTCACTGTGCCTACACTGATGTTCTAAATTTAGAAATAATGTACAGTAGTTGAAAAAGGGGAGGAACTTAGAGCAGTATATTTTAATAAAAAAGACATTTTCAGTTTCTCTTTTTTTCATATATTCTTGGTTTAGTACAAGAAATTCATCACCTTTAAATAACTGTGCTAATCTTACATAAATAATTGCATGATTTGTGTGCTCATTAAAATTATGCCTTGAAGCTGTTTCTGTAATATTATGTACAGTAACAACCACAAAAAAAGTGAGACAATCCAGTGGGTCAGGTGTGGGAAACGTAAGTCTCTGTTGAACTTGATGAAACACTCATTTAGAATTTCTCATTAGGACTTCACAGGAGCAGTTAGCTTTTCAGTAGTTGGCACTATATTTTTAGCAGCATTTTAACAGCTGTCAGTAACAACTAAGACAACATCTTTGTCAACACTATTTTTTAAACTCTAGCAAAGATGATTGCAAAAAAATGCTTCAGGATTTAATCTTTAGCCACAAAAAACTTACTGTGATGTAAAATGTTATTAATGCCTCAGGGGCAGGCAATAAGGTATCCACATAAAATGAGGCTACTTGAATTTTTATATTTTAATTTTTTCAACCCAGGCAACATAGGAAGACCCTGTCTCTAAAAAATAGTTTAAAAAATTAGTTGAGTATGGTGAAATGCACCTGTAGTCCCAGCTACTTGGGCAGTTGAGGCAGGAGGATAGCTTGAGCCTAGGAGGTTGAGGCAGCAGTAAGCCATAATCGCACCACTGTACTCCAGCCTGGGGAACAGAGCAAGACCTTGTCTCGAAAACAAAACAAAACAAAATTAACTTTCTGATGCCTAAGTATACATAATAAAGGTAATTTTAAAAGATAATTCTTAAAAATGTGTGTTCAGTGTCAGAAACAGGCACTATAATTCTAGATGAAGAATAGCCATGTAGATAGCCAAAGTGAATAAAACCTTCTCCCTAACATTATAGTTAATAGAGGGAGGTTATCACATGTCAGATATATGACACTGGAAGCAGCAAACAAAAAATGTAAGAAGCTTCATGACAGATGTCATCTTTATTCCTAAAGATAGAGATAAATTTGCTATGGGTAATGCATTACAAAGCAAACTAAAACTAAATCTCTGCAAGTGTCAAATTTCCCTTTCACCTATAGTTTCCCCAGATCGAATGATTTTTGTTCCAAGAGAAGTCGGGGTAATGGTATAATATTAGAGAAGCCTACTGAATCCTCTTATTCGTAGGTCATCTGCTCATTTCGAAGACCTAATCCAACTTTTGAGTTTGTCCCAAGTAAGGCAGCTGAGTATTTCCCACTTCATCTAACTGGCCCAGTGGAGAGTTTATGCATTCTTATATCAAATGATATTTTTATTATATTGCATTTGTGTTCTCTAATCCTTTTGGGGTTACTAATCTATTAGCTCTTTCAATATGAAGCATTTTTTAATTGCTTCTTGGGATTTTTTTTTTCAAAAGACATGTACAATTTTAGTAAAAGCCGAGGTTGGCTATCCTTTCCTCTAACCAGGTGCAGATCTTTCAATGCCGATGGTTTTTCACAGAGTACTATATAGTTTTATTAATATGTACATTTTGACATTGAATATCCATGTTTAAAATGTTTAAATGTTTAAAATGAACACTTTCTATATGGAAGGTATATGACATGTCAATTCTTAATATTTAAACTATAATCTATTTTGAAGTACTTAGTGCTAGTTATAACTAGACCTTATATTTTATCAAAGTAAGTAGACATGTTTAGAAATAAACCTAGTTTAGTACTTTAAAAAATCTCTTGCTGGGCATGGTGGCTCACACTTGTAATCCCAGCACTTTGGGAGGCTGAGGCAGGTAGATCACCTGAGGTCGGGAGTTTGAGACAAGCCTGACCAACATGGAGAAACCCCATGTCTACTAAAACTACAAAATTAGCCAGGTGTGGTGGCGCATCCCTGTAATCCCAACTACTCGGAAGGCTGAGGCAGGAGAATCGGTTAAACCCAGGAGGCGGAGGTTGTGGTGAGCCAAGATTGCGCCATTGCACTCCAGCCTGGGCAGCTAGAGTGAAACTCTGACTCAAAAAAAAAAAAACAAAAAAGTCTTTAATGGTGTTTACCATGAATGTGGTAGAACCACATCTTGTAAGCAAAGGCTGGATAGACTTAACAATGCTAATATATGATGATAGTGTGATAGTGTTGATTGCTTCCTTGTGTAAAGGACCAAATAAGTACCTAACGTTTTGGGATTTTAGTAGGACCATGTGTGCATGAAACATTTCCCTTTTTGTTTTTAATACAAGACACATAATTTTACAATAATTACATATCTTAAAGAAGAAAAAATTCTAAGAAAATTATTTTTATAACTGATCATTTCAACATGATCAGTTGTATACTATTACCTTTTCATTTATAAATTATGTTGTTTTATTTTGAATTTAAGTACCACTGAACTGATGTTTTGTCTGAAATATAATTAACAGTTTTCTAATTACCGTTATTTGCAAACAAAATTATTGTTATAATTCAGTAACAACTGCCAAAGAACAAAATGCAACATCATATATATGTATCTTTTTATCTACTATGTTATTTCCATGACATCACAAGCCCAGTGCTAGAAGACAGGTAATGGTACCTTAACAAACCAACAAACAATGGACCCAAGAATTAATCAAGATAATCTCAGCATGTACACTCATGGAGAAACTCAAGCAAACACTAACTTTTGCAGAGAATTCAAAAAGCCCAAGGTACAAGAAAGAGTCCCAAGTCTAGGTCTTCTTAATAAAAAGTCTAAGCAGAAATTTTTAGCCTAGAGTTGTGTTTTACGCAGGTTCTTTTCACAGGATAAGCAAATCAAGCAGTATAGTAGAGTCAGCCTGAATGGCTTTGAATTCTGGCTTCGTCACTTACTTATGACCCACGTCAAATAACTTATTCTAAGTTTAAGTTTATTGGGAAACATATTGAATTTTTTTTTTTTTTTTTTTTTTTTTTTTTTTTTTTTTTTTTTGAGATGGAGTCTTACTCAGCCACTCAGGCTGGAGTGCGATGGCATGATCTCGGCTCACTGCAACCGCCATCTCCCAGGCTCAAACGATTCACCCATCTTAGCCTCCTGAGTAGCTGGGATTACAGACACTCGCCATCATGCCCGGCTAATTTTTGTATTTTAGTAGAGACGGGATTCCACCATGTTGGCCAGGCTGGTCTTGAACTCCTGACCTCAGGTGATCCGCCTGCCTCAGCCTCCCAAAATGCTAGGATTACAGGTGTGAGCCACCATGCCCAACCATGTATTGACTATTGCTACTACAATGGGATAAGTACTTACCACAGTACACATATCTAGTTATTGCACTCAAAAAATCTTAGCTGTCTACCCCTGGAAGTTTGTAACCGAAAACCAAGACCATATTTCTCTGGGAAATACTTCTTTGGAAGACTGAAGATCACACTGCCAATTCAAAGGGTTTTTGAGGTCCCTTGAGAATCAAAGCCTCAGCTTGGGTCCTCAAGCCCTTCACACATCTAAGAATCAAGAACAGTGATTCTCCAATTTTAGCACGCATCAGCGTCTCCTGGAGAACATGGTTAAAGAGCATGCTGGGCTTCACCCCTGGAGTTTCCCATTCAGTAGGTCTTGGGTGGAGTCTAAGAATTAGCATTTCTAACAAGTTCCCAGGTATTGATGTGGATGGGGCTGGTCTGGGGACTACACTTTGAGAACTATTGCCCTAGAGTATAGCAAACAAAATAATTGCCCTCAAGTTGCTCATTTGCAGAGTTTAAGTTATCGCTGGCAGCTTCTGCTGGGAGTCAGGGAGAAGCAGGAGTGGATAGAAGAAAGCAAGTATCTTGTAGTGAAAAAAAAGGGGGGGCTTTCGCAGTCACATAATCATTGGCATAAGGGAACTGGCTAGCTGAACTTGAAGTTGAGGACTTCCTTCTCTCTGTCTTTACACAGCCCTCAGACTGTATGTTGATTTTTTTTTGATGACCCCTCGATTCTTTCCCTGAATCAGTGTTTGGTAAGTACTTTACCATTTTCAGCCTCTTAAAGTACCTATTAGTTTATTATTATATTTTAAGGCACTAATTAACTTTGAATTATTTGGAGAAGTTGAGAACTGATTAACTTCATTTCTTCAGTTACCTTTTATTTTTCTTAAAAAAAAAAAAAAAGGTTTTTTCTTTTGTAGAGACAGGGATCTTGCTCTGTTGACCAGGCTGGTCTAAAACTCCTGGGCTCAAGCAATCCTGCTGCCTTGCTCTCCCAAAAGGCTGGAATTACAGGCATGAGCCACCACATCCTGTCGGTTCAATTACCTTTCCAGACAGTTCACTGTGGTCAAGTTCAGATCACTTTTCTCCCTCTATCCTGAGTATGTCATAAAGATGGGCTCATTACTCGAGGTAGGTTTTAACTAATGCTCCTTTTTCAGCTTTCACCTTATCAAAAGGGAGGCTTCATCAATTTAGATCAATTTTAACAAAGCCAGTGGCCATTCTTAGTTTGTTTTCTTAATTTAATAACACATTTTTAAATTGTGGTAAAATACACAAAACATGAAGTTTACCACCTTTGCCATTTTTAGGTGTACAGTTTGGTGGTATTAAGTACATTCATATTGCTGTGCAACCGTTACCATCATCCAATTCAGAACTCCTTTCATCTTGCAAACAGAACATTCCTAGGATTTGACCAACTATTGTTTGAGAGGATTTCCAATATTTTTTCTCAGGTATCCAAGCCTCTGTTTACTTCTATAACAATTTTATCCGTTTATTAGGAAACAATGTTGACATCGTAGGGTTTTACTTCGAGAAGTTGAAAAATGAAATTCAATCAAAATAAATAAAATTTGTTTTTATAGAGACAGACCTGATGAATAATCAAAGAAATTCAACAGAAATAAAATAAAGCTACATTCCTAGTGTTTCTTAAAATCAGACTTGAAGTAAGCAGCATTTAAAAAGGAATGCCCAATATTTCGCTTGTGAGGAAAGTCAGTGTTATAATTAGTAGTAATCTCTGATTGGAGCATTATCCAGAGATAATCCATACATTGTGGAAACAGTTCTGAAAGAAAGATAAACATCATTAACAGTTTTTAAAAGAAAGACTTACATGGAAAAAAATCAGATTTCCTTAACCTGATAGTGACATCATAGAAAGCTAATTTTAACGAATCAAGTAGCCCATTGACTTCATTTTATTTTTTGTAATTGTAAAAGTCACTTAGATTTTTTGATGGCTTCTTTACAAATATAGTTATATTCATATTTAATTACAAATATTAAGGATAAAATATCTCATAAGTTTATAAATGTTTCATAAAATTTCAATAATATTTCAAGCATACAAAAAAATTGAAAAGCCCACAGGCTCCAAAGTACTCACCACCCTCACATTACTAGTTGTGAACCTTTTGTCATATTTGCTATAGAAGTATAAAAACGGTTAAAAGTGGCTAGGCGCGGTGGCTCACGCCTGTAATCCCAGCACTTTGGGAGGCCAAGGCAGGCGGGTCACTGAGGTCGGGAGTTCGAGACCAGCCTGACCAACCTGGAGAAGCCCCATCTCTACTAAAAATACAAAATTAGCCTGGCAGGGTGGCGCATGCCTGTAATCCCAGCTACTCGGTTATGGTGAACCTAGATCGAGCCATTGTTCTCTAGCCTGGGCAACAAGAGCGAAACTCCTAAAAAAAAAAAAAAAAGACGTAAAGGTGAAAAGGTGATACATTGATATTTCTTGGTGGGGGCTACTGTTGGAGAGGGAGGAGCAAAAAACTACAGCGGGTTAGGGCTTTCATCACCTGGGAGTTTATATCCTTTGTTAGAAGCCCTGGGTAGGGAATCTGTTCTTAATATATCCAAAATATGACATGGCCTCCAGGCATTCAGGTCCAAACAACACTCAGGTGGGGACTGCTACATAATCCAGCTCATGGTTTCAGTTGAGGGGAAGAATTTAAAAAGCAACTGTGAGAACAGGAATGAAGAAGACCTCAGGGCAGGGAGAACTGCCTGCCTAGGGGAATACAGATCCTTAGAACAGAGCAAGTAAAATTCAGTGCATTCCAATGGCACTCTTTTTGGATCACTTTCCAATCTTCTTTCTTCTTAATTGACTCATCTTTTAGTCAACCAATGGCAGAGATAGTGTAGATCATTGCATGCTGATCTGAAGTTATTAGCAGAACTATTCTGATCAGCCTAAATTGTATGAATTGCTAAGTCATTTGACTGTTATCCTAGAAAAACGTGTTCAGTCCAAATTGGACAAGGCTTAGCAATTCAGTGAGTTAACAATTCACTTTATTTGGAAATTTTTTATTTTATTTTATTTTTTTTTTTGAGACGGAGTCTCTCTGTGATGCCCAGGCTGGAGTGCAATGGTGCAATTTCGGCTCACTGCTACCTCTGCTTCCCAGGTTCAAGCACATCTGCCTCAGCCTCCCGAGTAGCTGGGATTACAGGCATGCACCACCATGACCGGCTAATTTTGTGTTTTTAGTAGAGACAGGGTTTCTCTGTGTTGGCCAGCCTGGTTTCGAACTCCTGACCTCAGGTGATCTGCCCACCTTGGCCTCCCAAAGTGCTGGGATTATAGGCATGAGCCACCGTGCCCAGCCCAATATGCTGATCTTTAACCTAGAAATAGTACTGAAGTGTTTCATATATGCTGATGTATTAGGTATGGATAAAGCTCCTGTGAAAAGAGACTCTCCAAAAAATACAGAGGCTCAAATAGGAAAAGTTGAATCCTATACCGCATAAAGTTGAGAAAAATGAATGTGGTCCAGGGTGGGTAGGTGATTCTGCTACATGAGGTCTTTTCTCTTCTCTTCTCTTCTCTTTTCTTCTCTTCTCTTTTCTTTTTTTCTTCTCTTCACTTCTCTTTTCCTTCCTTCCTTCCTTCCTTCCTTCCTTCCTTTCTCTCTCTCTGTCTCTCCTTCCTTCCTTCCTTCCTTCCTTCCTACCTTCCTTCCTTCTTTCTCTTTCTCTTTTCTTTATTTCTCTCCTTCCTTCTTCCCTCCCTCCTTCTCTTCTCTTCTCTTCTCTTCTCTTCTCTTCTCTTCTCTTCTCTTCTCTCTCTTCTCTTCTCTTTTCCTTCACTCCGTGCAGAACTCACAGTGTAATACTTGAAGTCTTTAGGAAGCCAGGTTGCTTGTTGCTCCCCAGTTCCATAGAGTAATGACTTTATCTGTATGGTGGAGGCTGTCTTGCCAGCTCCATAGCCATAATTTTCTATTAAAAAGCAAAAACCTTGACATGGTAATTTGCATTCATTAGTTTTGCTTACATAGCGTTAGCCAGAGCAAACCTCAAGAAAGGTTGATTTGGCCATGTGCCCTGATAAAACTAAAAAGAAAAAGGCAAGCATAAATACAGAAGGGCAATTAATGGCTTTTGCCATAAGTGCTGACCAGCTCCACTGGGCAGATAGGCTTGAACCGTGGCAGAAGATCTAAGGTTATAGTTAAGGAGAGGTGTAAGAAATGATGAGTGGAGGGCGGGATGCATTCAGGGACTTCAGTGCAGACACTGGGATCTGGATTTACAATCTCAAAATCAAGAGAGACCATCAATTGCAATAAACAGAGGTAGTGGAATCAGGTAGCTAAATATTCTGGTGAAGATGAGCTGATCTTTCATGGAGACCCATGGGTAAGTTTGCAGGACAGGCTAGATTCAATTAATGGTTTTTTAAAGTGAGAAGAAACATACCCGATTCAAACCAATCTCAAAAAATAAAGAGTGAAAGATAACAAGAATTTCAGCCATACGAGATTAATCAGCAGGGTTTGAAATGCAAGTAATACTATTCCATAAAGAGCCCCCCCCCCAAAAAAAAACCCCACAGATTTTAATCTACATCTGTCACAGGGAGAAAGTGAGTGTTTGGGCCTCTGACTGACTATATGTTAGCACAGGGGAGAATGTGCAGGAGGTCACAGGTTCCTTTAGTGTGCCTGCCACAACACCATCACACAAGGTTAGGGGCTGATTGATGAACAGTTGGTCAGTAATAGAACAGCCAGACTCCGTGCTTACAGCCAGTGTCCATTCTCATTGGCTGACACTCATGCCTGGCCAGTCAGCACCACCATACAGGATATTAAACTTTGTAAACATTACCCCAGCTTCCATGGGCTGTTCGGAATGTTCTTGAGAGATATCTGGACCACAAATGGCCAAGGAAAGATTCCTAAGAAAAAAACTAGTAATTTCTTCCCAAGATGCAAAAACTTGACCATTGGAATGGATACAAAGGAGAAAGAAAGAGACAACACCAAGATTTATTTGTCAACCCGTGTTTGAGAGAAGTATGAAAGGTATGCAGAAAGCATACCCCCCATTCTGCCATTTTGGGTTTATATGCTATGCAGAATTTACTGGCCTTCCTGGAATTTTGGTGAAGAATTCCAGATTTCCCATACATTCCAAATGCAGTATATCTACTTTACTTGCAGAGTGCCAAACACTGATATAGGTTACAAAGGAAGTTATGAACTTCCTACTCTGGAGGAATTTAAAAGTAGGGTTTTCTTTGCCTGGAATGGCAAGGAGAAGAATGTGTGATGGAGTAAGGTGTCTATCCATTTGGTTTAGCCTTTTAAATAATTACTTTGCACAGAGGGAATGAGATCAGGAAGAAAGAAAGGGCCAATATAACCGATAAATTGGTGGGTAGTAAAGTACATTGGAACGTGGACATTTTTTGAAAAGTTACCTCTGCGTCATATACCAGCTGTCACATAAAAGAAGAAACCCTGCAGTGTTTGTCTTTTATAGTGGAAGTAAATATGAAGGTTAAAAGCATAGACCCTGGAACTAGACTTGGCCTGGATTTGGATTCCAGTTCTGCCACAGAGTAGCTGTGTGACTATGGGTCAATTACTTAAACTTTGTGCCTCAACTTCATCATCTGCAAAATCAGATAACACGGTTTACCTCATAAGGTTATGATGGAGATTAACAACCTGTATAATGACTGGCTTATAGTAAACAGTGTTAGCTATGATATTTTTAATATACTCTTAGTCCTAAACCATTTGCTCCTACAGCAGTACACTTTCCTATTCTCTATTCACTTGGTGTCTGACCTTATCAATATTTTCTCCTTTTTTTTTTTTTTGTATTTTCTTTATTGGGCTATTTGGTATTCTGGGCTGTCTGGCTTCCTCTCACTAACATTCAGACATATCCTCTTCATGTCAAATGACATGAATTTGACTTCAACTTTCTGATAATATTTTTAGGGTTGTTTTGCTATTTGAAGAAGTAAACTCTTAGATGATATGAAACAGATGATGCTGTGGATTCACCAACTCTAACTTCATTTTCCTCTTTTGGGGCACACAGGATGGCTACATATTTCACTATCCCTTGCATTTAGGTTGCGTCCAAATGATTGAGTCTAGATCCTGTTGTTTTGGTGGAAGCGATGTATTCTACTTCCTAGACTGGTCATAACCCTCACTCCCTCCCCGAATGACTGCCCAAGCTGTTTTCCCTTGTCATGAATGCTCGGGAGGCGTCAAGTTTAGGATGGTAGCATCGAAGTCTGAAATGGGATTGTACTCCTGCATCACCTCTTGGGGAAAAGCCAAAGACAGTTGCCTGCATTGCACTGGACTGGGGCATGAGTCAGAAATAAATCTTTACTGTGTGCACCCCATGAGACATTGGGGTTTATATGTTAATGCATTGTCCTGATTAATTTACGTGGTACAGAATAAGAAAATGGAGACAGAATGTTAAGTCTATAGTAAGAGTATTATAGTGAAGTTTGAATGTATTTCTACTAGGAAACTATTACTGAACACATTATAGAGTGTCAAGTAGCTGAGCAGCGTGTTGTAGAGAAAAGAATATGGACTGTAGAATCCCACAGAACCAGATTCAGATTCTGTCCCAAACATGTATACGCTTTGACTTTCATATGTTCTTCCTCTAGAATCCAAATAATAATTTCTAATAGTATTATTGGATAAGTCAACTAAGATCCATTAGGTAAACTCTTCCATCTCCATGCACTTCCCAGTACCCCAATATTTCTAATCTAGTGTTTAATTTCCAATCCAGATTCTACATCTCAACTACTTTTTAGAAATTTTACCCCATAGGAGCATGGAACTAAAGTCTTGAAAACAAAGGGTAGCAATTTGGTCCAGAAAAAGTACCCATATCCATGATTTGTGCCCACATGAAAGAAAATCATTATAAAATTTTATGTGTTGAAAACAGTACTTAGTAGAGAACAATTTTCCCTCTATTTAGTGCGTTATTCAGAAAGTTCCCAAGTTAAAAAGCCTATGCCATGCACCACAGCACAATTTAGAAAATATTGTATTTAATTAAAAAGGGAATTTCTGAAATGATTACTATAGCATTTATCTTTTGAAACCTCATATACAGTTTTTGACCTATAAAATATTTATGAGTTAATTTGCCTTTTCCCCATGTTATGGCACACAAGAGCAGCTGAGACCCTGAGATTTCCTTTAACACGAGCTGCCTTTCTTTTAAAAAGCTGTGGTTTTAAGTAGCATATTTCCTTAGTACGTACAGAACAAACTTCTCCATACTCAGTTTTGCTTACCCTGCCAGGAAGAGAGAGAGAGAAAGAGAAGAATCATGACCTGTAATATCATCTTAGCAATAAGAATAATCTCCATTTTAAATTATTGAGGGTGGGCCACTGGCAGAAACTGTGCCAACAAAGTTAGAGATACCTAGTGACCACTTAATTGTCAACCTCTCTGTTTATACACTCACACACAGTCACTTTCACCACAATATAAACACAGACTTCAAAGGCACACCTGCAAAAGCTGCCATTGTCACTTGCTGTTTAATAGTTAAACAAAGTATTTAGAATTTATGGGATATACTTAGTAGCTTTTTAAATTAAAAAACCAACTTAACATATATGTTACTTAGGAAATTAACAGATAAATGTGCTTAGCTGCTAACATTTCACATTAGGTAAACAGAGAAAGAGAATTAACAATTCAACAGGTATTCCATTGTAAGTTTACAGACCTTGATTCTACACTGTGCGGCAACATTTTTGAAAGATCGATACTGCAATGAACTAAGCCCTCTGTGGCACAGCTTTCCTTTTATAAAATCAGCAAACTTTTCAATAAACAAATAGATGTCCCTAAAAATTGATAAAGTAGCAATGTGATCTCTAAGTCCTCTTTACCTTTCTGATGTTTGCTCACCAGTCCTTCTTTTCTTTTCTCTTTCTTACCATCATCCCAGCCTGTAATATCCCTCAAGGCTCTATCCCAATACCTCTACTTCTCCGCTGTTTCCCCAGACCCTCTTCCCTGGTAATGTGGAGTTGCATTTTATATAAAGTTAGGCCCTAAAATCATGAAGTGGGTTGAACATTGATATAAATTCAGAAATACCCTGGGGAAAAAATCCCTTCATTCACCCTTAAAGTATAATATACATGGCCATTTTTATGCGTCGTGATTGAGGCTTCTATACCATCCAACTCAGCCAGTTTTTCCTCCAGCATTGGAACAGATTGCTGTTTTCTCAGCTAAACACCTGATAAAGTAGTTGGCTTGCATCTGGGGGCCATGTTGTACAAGAAAAAAAAATGTATCTTTAAACACTTGAATCACATTCAGCATGGTGAGATGCTCATACTATGAGAGCAATTCAGGAACTGAGACCAACTGAAGGAACATCAGATTCACATCTCCCTTCTCGCGCTCCTCTGGGGCATATGCTTTAGTGGAACGTGGGACAGAATCACCCACACTATTTACATTCTCTTCTTTCTCTCTTTCTCTTCCTGGCAGAGTTAGTGTAATTGAGTATGGATGAGAACTTTATTCTATACGTATTGAGGAAATATGCTATTTAAAACCACAACTTAGAAGGGCAGCTCATGTTAAAGAAAGCTTTGGGGTCTCAGCTGCCTTTGTGTAATGTAACAGAAATCTCCTTTGATAGAATGGAGTGAATGCTTCATAGGTGGAAAACGTACAAAGATGAAGAAGCCTGCATATCTGGGAGTATGGAGAATGGAGAGAACTGATTTGCTCTATACAATGGTTTTGCAACCTTGACATTTGGATTGGATAGTCCCTTATTGTGGCTGGCTGTCCTGTGCATCCTGTGCATTGTAGGATGTTAAGCAGCATCCCCAGCTTCAACCCATTAGATGCTCGTAGTAATCTCCCCAAAGTTATGGCAATCAAAAATGTCTCCGGACATTGCCGTATCATCCCTTGTCAGTGTGTGTGTTGGGGGCAGAGGGAGGTATCGCCCATGATTGAAAAACACTGCTCATTATAATAGAGTGAAGAGTTTGAAAGTTTTCAGGGGAAATTCTAAATGGGAGACATGAAAAGGGGGTATGGAGTGGGAGTTGGAGCAAGACTGGGCACTATGTTAGGTGAAGGGGCCTTTGAAAATCCTTTGGTCATGGGATGGTTGGAGGCTTATATAACATATATGTCTAGGCTGGGCACAGTGGCTCACTCTTGTAATCCCAACACTTTGGGAGGCCAAGGTGGGCAGGTCACTTGAGGCCAAGAGTTCAAGACTAGCCTGGGCAACATGGCAAAACCTCATCTCTACTAAAAATACAAAATTAGCCAGGTGTGGTGGTGCATGCCTGTAGTCCCAGCTACTAGGGAGGCTGAGGCATGAGAATCGCTTGAACTGGGAGGTGGAAGTTGCCATGAAATGAGATGGCACCACTGCTCCAGCCTGGGTGACAGAGCGAGAGTCTGTCTGAAAAAAAAAAAAAAAAAAAAAAGAAAAGAAAAAGGAAAAAAGAAAGAAAGAAAAAATATATATACACACATATATATGTCTAAAATCCCATTTGAAGCTGTTTTCTGTTATATGAACCCCCTTCCATTTCTCAAACCTCCCATCAAGTCTATTGTAAATACTACCATCATATGTGAACAATTAACCTATGACTATCAAGGAAGAGAATAAGTCCCCGATCTGGGCTGACATGATGTAGAACAGGGACCCACATAGAAAGTGTACTTAATTCAGATGAAATGGCATCTTGGACCCAACTACAATCAACAAGGATCACATAAAAGCCTTTGACTTTCTATGATGCATGGATTATGGGTTTGAACACTCTTATCTGGATCTTTGAGGTGTGGAAGCTTCTCAGTGACACCATGAGTGGTTTCACAACTCCATGACTTGTGGCTTTCATAGACCAGGGGTCCCCAGGGGACTGGTACCAGTCTATGGCTTACTAGGAACCAGGCCACACAGCAGGAGGTAGGCAGCTGGGGAGCCAGCATTACTGTCTGAGCTCCGCCTCCTGCCAGATCACCTGTGGCGTTAAATTCTCACTGGAGCACGAACCCTGTTGTGAACTGTGCACGCGACGGATCCAGGTTGCGTTCTTCTTGTGAGAATCTACCTAATGCCTAATAATCTGAGGTGGAACAGTTTCATCCCAAAACCATCCCCTGACCCCAGAAAAATTGTCTTCAATGAAACCAGTGTCTGGTGCCAAAAAGGATGGGGACCACTGCCATAGACCATACAGAGCCACCACCGTCCCCTGCAAGAGTTAATGTGGGAGGAAAAGAAGATGCTCTTCTCCTCTACCCGTATCTCTCATGGGATTGGGATTGGAATTTCTTCCAGAAATGGGAGGTGATCCTTTCTCATTGTGAGGATCTTCACCTTGTAACATGAATCTGCCCCCAGACACTGCTAATTCTCCTGCTCCTCACTCTCAAAATCTTGCAGTCTCTTTCACTTCTTCAGCTTAGCTCTTCCTCTAATACCCTATAGACATTGTCCCATAAAGTTTTGTATAAAAAATTTACAACTGTCCCTTTGTCATGCCACCTGGCCACAGGTATGGAAGGGTTCCACTTCTCTTGGCCCACTCCAGTTTTAGTCCCAGATTCATCCTGTCAAATATGAACTGTTTCCTGAACACATTCTGCTCTTGATCACTCTCTATTGGCTCAAGCCTCCCCTCTGTATAGAAAGCCTTTCTTTGCCATATCTTCAGGTCTTAATTTGATCTATTCTATTCTACTTTAAAATATTGGTCCAGTGATACTATTTCTTATAGTAAGGTAAATTCTGAACTCACAATTTTATTTATGCCTCCTTAGTGGCATTATCGTTTTTCTCCATTGTAATAAACTAGACTCAGAGCTCTTTGAAAACAAGAACTATGTTTTAACATAACAATTGGTTCGTAACAGCTGTTATGTAGTTGCTTTTAATATTTTTCTCTTTTTCTCCAAAAGAATTTAAGATGGCTTAAAGGAAGACACAAAATTTTGGGTAATGACTTAAATTAGAAAAAAAAAGTGAGGAAAAAATAAGGAAGATAAAATAGAAGCTTAAGAATAGTACATTGTCAGTTGGGCACACTGTGGCTCATGCCTGCAATTCCAGCACTTTGGGAGGGAGTGGTGGGAGGATCGCTTAGTGCCAGGAGTTCAAGACCAGCCTCAGTATCAGGAAAACCTCATCTATTAAAAAAAAAAATTAACTGGGCATTGTGGTGCATGCTTGTAGTCCTAACTACGAGGGAGGGTGAGGTGGAAGGATCACTCGATCCCAGGAGTTTGAGGCTGCAGTGAGCTATGATTGTGCCACTGCATGTCAGCCTGGGTGGCAGAGTAATACCCTCTCTCTAAAAGAGAGAGGGAGAATAGTAGATTGTCAACAAAAAATGCTTACTGAAGAATAAATAAATTTTCCTTATATAAATTTTGTCAGTGGGTCCAGTCTTAGAAACAAACTGTGGTTGCTTCCTCATTCACAACTCTTCCCCAATAGTGATGTCTGGATTTGAGGAAGGGAAAACATAGGGAATAAAGAAGTGGAGTGAGGTACTTTTTCACTCTCTTGTTTTCTCCCTTCTCCAGATCTGGTCGTGCTTTATTTATTTTGTGGTCCATTAGGAACTGCTGTCTTTCTTCGTGAACTTACCTTCCTGAATACCATGACGCTTTTAAGAATGGACACTTGGTTCAAGCAGGCCAAATAGAATCCTTCTCTTGATTTTTTGGAGCTGAAGAAAGAGATAAAAGCCTTTTCCCCATGGGTAGTGAGCCAGAAATCTGCTGAATCACTCCAGCCCCTGGGTAGAGAAAGCACATTTTCAGGAGAAGAAATTAAAGTCAACCTATAAAAAGAAGCAGAGATCAGAAACAGACAATTCTGATAGTGTTTGGACCCCTGGTTCTTTTTTCTGAGACCACTCCCAAAGCTTCCTTGCTTTCCAAAGTATATTTGTTAGAGCTTCTTCTGGTTCTTATTGGATAAAGTCCAAACTCTTGAGTTTGACAATCTGGCATTTCCAGCACCAGTCAGCCTTATCTTGCTTCTAGCTTTCCAGTCAAGAGTTGCCTTCTCCCAGATGCCACGCTCATTTTCGGTTGTGTGGTTTTCTTGAATGACCTCTTGCCTCCTCTCTCTGTAATACTAATTATTGCCTTTCTTCAGGGTCTAGTTCAACATCTATCTGCTCTATTAAAGCCCTTCTTGATCGATCTTTTCCTTCTCTGAACTACTGTAACCCTTTTATTCCCAGCTTTTCTTTCTTTCTTTTCTTTTCTTTTCTTTTTTTTTTTTTGAGACGGAGTCTTACTCTGTCGCCCGGGCTGGAGTGCAGCGGCCGGACAGGTTTACGCCATTCTCCTGCCTCAGCCTCACAAGTAGCTGGGACTACAGGTGCCCGCCACCTCGCCCAGCTAGTTTTTTGTATTTTTTAGTAGAGACGGGGTTTCACCGTGTTAGCCAGGATGGTCTCGATCTCCCGACCTTGTGATCCACCCGTCTCGGCCTCCCAAAGTGCTGGGATTACAGGCTTGAGCCACCGCGCCCGGCCTATTCCCAGCTTTTCTATGTGGTCTGAAACATAGTTATCTTTCTGCCTTGGTTTGTTTTGCTGTGCATTTTGTGTGTAAGATTTTTTTTTCATGTGTTTATTTACTTCCAAATTTGTGCCAGTTATCAGTTATCTTGGGACGTAGTACTAACTATAAATACAAGTAAACGTCTGAGAAGAAAGAACGTCTGAGATTGGAAGTCAAATAGGTTTCTTGAAGGAACTCCATCTCTCACTAGAATTTGAGAACAAGCAGGATTTGGTAGGTATAGAGGAGAGTGGAGGGTGTTTTAGGTGGGAACAGTGGCATCAAAAAGGACACTGAGATGAGACTCTCATCTGAGTTGAGACCCATTACTTATGCCTTGATTTGTTTGGGTATGACTGTTTAGGGTGAGGAGTAGAGGAGAATTGAGCTGATCTACATAAAAAGAGAGCAGAATATGAGACTCTTGCAAGCAATCCAGAGGGGAGAAAAGAGGAGCAGAGTTGGAAGTTTGGGAGAAAAGAGGAGAGTGGAGCAGCAAGCCGTGGGAAGTTGTGTATAGCCCAATGTGATCATTCTCCATGCTCCCAATACCTCAGGAAATTAAAGCAAACTCATAAAACGCTTGGAGAGCATGCATATTTTTTGGAAACTGATGAAGGGATAGAGTTTTGGCTTGTCAAGGGGGAAAACTGAGGAAACACACATGAATGCAGGTGCTGTAGGCAGAGTGACCATGAAAGAAAGACAGCAGCCCTTGGGGATCTGCAGAAAGCATGAGGAGAGTTTCAAGATTTAACTATGTCTGGATTTGGGAATTCAAGCCAAACAGCAGGATGTCTCAACAATCATCTGGGTTATAAGCGTTTATTCATTTGGTAGTAGGCAAATTACTTTTGCCTTCCCATGTTGATGGTAAGTCCCGTGAGTAGAGTCCATGTTGTCTCTCCTGTCTCAAAGTCTCTCAAACTGGGTCAAGCTCAAAGTAACTATTTGTATACCTTGTCTCTCCACTTTCCATTGCCTTCTCTATATCAGTGTTGGGCTGATAACTGGTACAATTCTGCTTTTATCAGGTCGGTTTCCAGATCCATAGAAGAAGAAGGAAAAGGAGGAGAGAGGAAGAGGAGGACCCCGTAGTTGCTCTCTGGATGTTAAACTTATAGTGGCCAGATTCCTCCATTATCAGGCTTCATTCCATTTATCTAACCTCATCTGCTTTTGCCCACATGGTTCTCTTTTCCAGGAATATTGAGTTCTGCTCTCTCTACTCACATAGCATGAACAGTCTCATCTCAGTGTCCTTTTTGATGCTACTGTTCCCACCTAAAGCACCCTCCCCTCTCCTCTCTACCTACCAAATCCTGCTTGTTCTCAAATACTAGCAAGAGATGGAGTTCCTCCAAGAAATCTATTTGACTTCCAATCTCCAATTATCTTTCTTCTCAGACTTTTAATTGCATTTATAGTTAGTACTATGTCCAATGACATTCATTATTGTTCTCTTGGTGATTTTATCATGGCCAGTCTTCTCATAATCACCTTGAGGATTAAAATAGTGACTTGTAGTTTTCATGTAGTAGGTACTTAGTACTTAGTGTTTTCTAAGTCCCTTCCCTAAATGAGTTCACCAAGGACAGGAGCTTTGTTTTGTTTCCTACTCTTCCCCTAAAGCCAGAACTTGCCTGGAAAATCGTGGGTACTCAGTGAATAGTTATTGAATGAATTAATGAATGAATAACAGCCTGCCAACCTTTATGAGATACAGCAGTGCAGAACAACCTATTTTCCTTTTCTTTCCCACATATTATTTCATACTTTTTCATCTCTCCCTTGACTCTATTACAATTCCTTTGTTGAATTTCTCAGTCTTTTAGATAATTTCAAATGCCACTACCTAGCTTCTTCAGTGTGGTATCAGTCACTCTGAAAGCACAGCACTTATTTCAAATCACATTTGTGCCAAATTTAATTCATTTATACTGAAAGAGAAAACAGGGTAGCCATGTAGATGCATAGCCTGCTCCTTCATGTCCACACTCCCTTGAGTGTATCACAACACAGAAAAAATGGGACTTGGGCATGTATATAGCAAAACGGAATCTCTCTAGAGAGGTGCCATTTTCATAAATGGAAATGTTCAATATCATAAAGATATCAATAATCCTCAAATTCATGTATAAAAATCTGTTGCAAGTCCAATCAAAATCCCAACAGAGAATTCTATTTAGTGAAAGTTAATAGATTGATTCCAAAATTCACTTGGAACAAAAGATTGTGAAAAGCCAAGGCAGTTTTAAAGAAGAATGAAGGAAAGGCAGTTTGGTTTTTCAGATATCAGGATGTATTGTGAAGCCATATTAATTAATTCAAAGTGATGTTAGTGCAGGGATAGGCAAACATACCAATTAAACAGAACAGAGGGCCCAACATACATTTTTATATCTACAAAAGTGACACTACGGATTAGTATGGGGCTGGTGGGCACAGTGGCTTTCGCCTGTAATCCCAGCCCTTTGGGAGGCAGAGGTGGGAGAATCGCTTGAGCCCGGGCATTTGAGACAAGGCCTGGGAAAGACGGTAAGACTTTTATCTCTACAAAAAATAAAAAAGTTAGCTGAGCATGGTAGCATGCATCTGTAGTCCTAGCTATTTGGGAGGCTGAGATGGGAGGCTTGAGCCAAGGAGTTTGAGACTTCAGTGAGCTATGATCATGCCACTGCACTCCAGCCAGGGCAACAGAGTGAGACCCCATTTCTAAACAAAAAAAATTAGCATGGAATATTAGGTTGGAAAAAATTGTGCTATAACAATTGGCTAACTGTATAAAACAAAAGCATATTATATACAAAAATAAAAAATAAATTTCAGATGGATTAATTATGCAAATGTAAAAAGCAGACACTATAAATACATTCAAGGAAAATACAGATTATTTTCAAGGCTTCAGATAGGGAAACATCTGAAGGGATGTTTCAAGGCTTCAGATAGGGAAACATATTCTAAACAACACAGAAAATGCATAAACCAAAAGAAAAAAGATGAATAAATTTGACTGCATTAAAATTTAAAGCTTATTTATAAAAAGACACCATAAAAAAATTAAAAGGCAAGTCACAGACCGAGAGAAGATATTTCAACCATATATCTGATGAAGAGTGGTATCAGGAATATATATATTTTTAAGCTCAATAAGAAAAAGACAAGAATTAAATAGAAAAAAAATGGGCAAGGGTATGAATAGGCAATTCACAGAAACAGAAAAACAAATCACCATTTATGTTATTCTCTGCTAGTATCCAGAGAACTACAACATCTAATAAAATTGAGAATGCAGATCCCCTATTTTACTGCCATTATTTATTTTATTTTATTTTTTTTAGAAAGGGAGTCTTGCTGTGTCGCCCAGGCTGGAGTGCAGTGGCATGATCTCAGCTCACTGCAACCTCTGCCTCCTGGGTTCTAGCAATTCTCCTGCTTTAGCCTCCCAAGTAGCTGGGATTATAGGTGCACACTGCCATGCCTGGCTAGTTTTTTATATTTTTAGTAGAGACAGGGTTTCACCGTGTTGCCCAGGCTGCTCTCGAGCTCCTGGGCTCAGGCAATGCATCTGGCTTGGCCTCCCAAAGTACTAGGATTACAGGCCTGAGCCACCATGCCGGGCCTGGCATTCTTTTTAAGGTACATATGTGTATTAGAAAAGCTCTTGTGTATGTGAACAAGTAGTTATGTCTCAGGAAGATTGTAATTGTAAAAATTTGGGAAAAACCCAAATTCTTGCTAACAAAGGAATAGATAAATAACTCATGGTATTTAAAAAAAAAACAGTTAAAGGTAAACTAATTAGGGCTATGTGAGTCAACATGAATATACCTCAAAAAACATAATTTGAAGAAAGCAAATTGAGTGTATACAGCATTATACCATTTACATGAAGTTTGAAAACACACAAAACAATATTTTGTATCATTGAAGGACATATGTTGTATAGTATAGCAGACTGGATTCCCAAAAAAGTAAGTTCTAAGATAGAGATTATCAAGCAAGAGGTTCTTTAGTGAGTGATTTTGGGAACAACATCTTGTGGAAGGGAGGTGAAGGAGGACTGCACAGAAGGGAGCTTGGGCTGTGACGCAGACCTAACAGAGACCTCAGTCAACCCCTCTGCAGGCCTCTGAAACTGGGATTACCCTGCAGAATTGTCTTAAGTTGAGGTGAGGGCCCTTCCCTTTGCAACCCTGCAATGATGAGTCACTGGATAATAGGAAAATGCATGACCTGGAGGAGGCAGCTCTCCTCTGTCTCTGTGTAGTCATTAGGCACATTCAACACCAATATTGTGTTACTCTCCTAGAAATGTGGTAGCATTATACTTTCCCATGTCCTTTAAGTTAGAGTTGGCCAATGGAATGGGAGCAGAAGTTGCATGGGTCATCTCTAGGTAGAAGCTTTTCATAGTCCAAATGTAATTCTCCAAATTTCCTTCCCAATACCATGGTGATCTGTGACATTCTAGGTGGTAGAAGCTCTTCCAGCTGCATTTCTCAATGAAGATAATGTGGATCAGTGCATTCAGCCATCCTGTAATCAACATGAGGCATGAGAAAAAAGTAAACATTTTCTTTTGTGAATCACTGATATACTGGGGTTATTTGTCACTGCAGCATAACCTACGTGTTTGGACTGATACCACCTTTTGATTCCAAATGTCACTTTTACCATCTCTGATTTCTCTTCTTCTTGTCATACGTATTTACTTAACATTCTTTTTTGTCCCGTTCAAAATCAGGATTTCACAAAATGTGTTCTGTAGAAAACTAGTCATGTGAGATGCTCTCCAAAATCATGGTTTTTATGGTCAACTAAGTAGGAAACCACATACTTTATCACTCTCTAAGGGATTTTTAATTGCTCATTAGCATATTAAATTTCCTAAGCAGTCTTTCCATTAAAAAACCTGTATTAATTAATTTTAATCTTCCATTTCACAAACTCATTTGACTATGGAATCCTAAAAATAACATCTATTAACATCTGACAGAGAAACACATTTTCGGGAAGTATGCCCTAAGCATTCTTCCACTTTCCATTGCAAATTAAACACATCCAGCGTCTACTTGGAAGTGAAGAGAATGGAACTAGGACTGATTTACAATGGGTCCAAGAACTAATAGCCTTTCTACAGTCATAAAATTTCAATAGCATTGACTTGTAAAGAAACTATTCAACTGACTTCAAAATCAATCAACACACATGTAGAATATAGAGAATGTGAAACACAAATACATATGTATTGGCTAAGGGGTCCTTAATTACCTAAGGCTGGCAATATGTTTGCAAAGATAACATGCAAACACATTAAAAAAATAAATAAACATTAGAAAATAACCACTGCCAAATGAGTGGGTGTAGACAGAACATTGAGGTTGTCTAAGATCACACAGTGAGTAAAGGCCAGCGTTAGTAGCAACTACATTCCATATATTGGGTCTCAGAATCAAAGATTGACTGAGTCACACATCATTCTTTGATATTATTCTGAATCTCTTGAAGTGTGATGTATAAGAACTTAAATCTTAAGCACAAACAATTAGGGTAATTAGCATCTCTGTATATTTCCATCATGGCATCAGACAACAAAAGGAAACTTGCCAATTTCCCAATCAGGCAAAGTCCAAAAAATGCTTTCCTGCCTGCCTGCCTTATTATTGCAGCAAATTATAGCACCACTTGCTGGCTAAGAAAATGGCTCACTCAGAATGAGGAGGCAGGGCGGGCGGCTGCCTGTGCCTTTAGAAAATGTTTGTTTTGTTTTTTAAAGAATTTAGATAAGAGTTAAAGAATTACTTATTTCTAATGAAAACTCTACATTTTAATAAATTAGAGTGGTGGACAACCTAGAATGGATGGAGCAGAATGTTGCATAATCTCTAATCTCTCCCCTGCTTCTTTTTATATGTTTTGAATGAAGAGAGAACTATTTTAGTTGACAGGAAGAAAAGACAAAAACTTTAAAAAGAACAGAAAACTACCAAGGTTTTGTCTTTGCCTGCATGCATAAAACTTGAGATTGGAATGAAATTCTCAGTCTAATGTATTAGAGACTCAGAATCCAGATATTTTGGGAGTAGATGGCTCAGCAAAAATACAGATTACTTTTAGACTCAATCTATTATTTATTATTTCAATTTATAAAAAATGCACCCAATGCATCTTTGGGATGAAGAGTTCAAAGTCATTGTGATTGTGTAGTTGGCTTATCTCTCACATATAGAAATCTGCCTATTTTATGTTGACTTGAAGTTGTGTTCTTTGAGAGACTGTCATGTCATAAAGACAAAAAATTAATTTTAAAGAATAAAGTCACAGTGTCATCATAGATATATTAATTACTTTTAAGTTATGTATCACATAATGATTTCCTGTCAATAGAGGTTTTAGTTCAATTATGAGGAGTGGCTGCTGATATTTGGAGCGGGACTTTATTTTTTATCTGTATAGTTAATCATTCCTATTGCCTTGAAGTCAGAATAAAAAAACCCTCCACAGAGTTCAAAGTGTGAACCCCATTATTTAGAAAATGAAGTAATTAGGGTTTTTTTTTTATTATCTGTGTTTACATTAAATTACCATTTCTAACACTTCCCCTTCTTCCTTCCAACTCCCCTCCCTGACCCCATTTCTAAAACACTTCTTTTTGGTCTGCCAAGTAGACTCAGTTTTCCAATTTGATAAAAGAGAAAATGATTATGCTGAGCTCAAAAGATTCCTGTATTATTTTAGTTGGAGATTGATAATGATTCTTTAAAAGTTCTAATTTTGATTCTGAGACTCTCCTTCCTAAAATAATTCATAATGCTGGGAAACAGCATTTCTTATATTAAAATTTAATTTCAAGTGCTACATTTATTTGAAAAAATATTACTTTGAAATCAGTTTCTTGCTTTTCACTTAAAATATACTGTAAGCAGATAAAAAAATTAAGCTGTCTTTAAAAAGCTCTATTATAGATATCTACATACATAAATATTCAAATCTTGAGTTGAGTTTTGTTTTTACTTGATTTTTTGTTGTTTCTTGTGTAATTATATATATCTGGTGGGTTGCACCTATTTTCAATTAAAGTAGAAGCAATCAAAGTCTAGCTATGTGCTAAATACATTTTTGTATTGCTCTTTTTATTTTTAAAGGTGAAAAACATTAATACATTCATAAATTCATAAATCAGCATCACTTGGCAAACTTCTTATATTAAATTAAGCAGCATTTAATTATTAAGCTCACTAGACAAATGAGTGAGATGCTAATTAAAGCCCCAGCAAACAGCCACTCTCCATTCCTGGTTTATAATTCAATGTCCACCAAAAGAGTCAAATAAAGGTCACCATATTACCTCACATCTGAACATTTAGAGAAGGAATCTGCGTGTTGAATCAGCCTCATTAGATCTAAATCTGAATATTTTAAAAAGTATATAAAACAAACAAATATGCTAAAAACTCCATAGACTGAGATTTCAAAAATGACATATAAGAGAAGTTACTTAGAAAAGTACATTTCACATTTTTGTGCAAAAAGTAAAAGCAAAGCAGTATTTTCAA
Organism: Macaca fascicularis; assembly: GCF_037993035.2. Lineage (NCBI taxonomy): Eukaryota > Metazoa > Chordata > Mammalia > Primates > Cercopithecidae > Macaca > Macaca fascicularis. The sequence goes on from NC_088379.1 coordinate 153,364,811, forward strand.
ATAGCAGGTAAATAGGCATTTGTGGTAAATAGAATTTTATTTCTTAAAATGTGTATTATCAACTCAACATTGCTGTAAGGCATAAGTAGGATGAATAAAGCTGTATGGTACAGAAATAGACTTAAAATTGAGTTCAAGTTTTATCTTACTTATCATATGAATGTGAATGAAAATACTTCAAATGCTTAATCTGAACAAACTACTTATCATGGAGAACTTAATGAAATACTGGTTTCAAACAGTTTTTAGGACATAAACTACATAATAAAGAACCAGGGATCCTATTGCATATTACAATGAAGTGTTTCTGAAAGTACGTTACATCTTTCAACCTCCAGTTGATAAACATGATTGGACCACCTTCCAGAAGGAGGCTGCAAGAGTTCCTATGAGGCTGTCCAATTAGAGATTTCAAGAGCCAAATTCATATCATATCAAACACTGCTGCTACTTTCTTTGCATTGCCTTCAGGAAAGCATAAAGCAACCCACAGGCTATTGTGAAATGCTTAACTGCCCAAAGTATGAGAAATGAGAATTGAAAGGACCAGGTACATTTTCTCTAAGATTTCAACTCTGTATTGTGTTTTTAAAGTAGAATTTAATAGAAATGAAAAATTCGGTTAGTCTGTTTCACCTGGTTAATTAAGACAACCTTAGCGTAGAAGGGTTATTTGCACTTATTGAATTAAGTAGCTAGTGAAACAGTTTTTCAGGGAAGCCAAGCACTATGCTAGGCACATATAATTGCCATGACAGTGAGTTCATGTCCCCTGTGTTCATGCTGTTAGCAATGAGATTTCACAGATCTGTTCATCAAGAAGTGGAATCTATCTCTTCATCCCTGTAATTGGGGTTTACCTTGTGATTTGTTGTGACCAATAGAATGTGACAGAAATGATGATGTGGCAGTACCCAGTCTAGCACTTAAGAAGTTTCACCGACTATTCTCTTGGGACTCCTTCTTCTGTCACATGAACAAGCCTTGGCTACCTAGCTAGGGGATAAGACCACAAGAACCAGAACTAAGTCGGCCCAGTTATGCTAACAGAGGCCCCAGACACATGAGACAGCCCAGCCAAGATCAACAGATCTGACCTAAAGCTGATTTACAGCTGACCACAGGCACATGCAGGAGCCCAGCTGAGATCAGAGCAACTGTCCAGCTGAGCTCAGCCTAAATTGCCATGAACTAAATAAATAAATGATACAAGTATATTGTAATCTCATAATACTCCACCATCCTCAATTAACACTGTGGTACCTGATAGGAGTCAAGAAATTCAAAGCCTGAACACATGAACACATTAAGCCACATCCCTATATGCACTGTCATCTTTAGATTGTCTGTTGGACACATTACAAGCCTGTGCCTGAATCGAACTTCATAGTCACTGCCTTTCAGTAACGTTTAAACAGTATTTATTATGGTAAAATCATTTACAAGCCAGGTGCAGTGACTCATACCTGTGGTCCCAGCATTTTTGGAGGCCAGGGCAGGTGGCTCGCTTGAACCTAGGAGTTAGAGATCAGCCTGGGCAACATGGCGAAACCCCGTCTCTACAAAAAATACAAAAATGTTAGACATGGTGGTGCATGCCTGTAGTCCCAGCTGCTCAGGAGGCTGAGGTGGGAAGATTAATTGAGTCCAGGATTTGAGGCTGCAGTGAACTGTGATAGTGTCACTGCACTCCCGCCCGAGAGACAGAGTCAGACCCTGTCCCAAACCATCCCCCCAAAATTGACATTACTATGTAGAACTATACACAAAGTGTATTTATGCTTGCTTGATTGACTTTTTTAATCTATTAAACAATTTAAAGTTGAGAACCAAAAAGAAATTAACCTAACAAGCTTCACGTATTCACTAAAAACCAGACAATAGTGCAGGTTTTTGTACAATTAGTGATGTGTGTGTATATGATATTAGGAATGATCATCAATTCTCCCTCGTATCTGGGCATTTCAGATCAGTCAAGGATCATTCTATGAAATTAGAGTTGTGGCCAATAATGAGTAAGGAGATTGAATCAGTAATAAAAGTTTTATTTCACATCAAGGAAAAGCCAGGACCTGATGGCTTCACTGCTGAATTTGACCACACATTTAAATAATTAATACCAATCTTTCTCAAACTCTCAAAGCATAATACCAAAGTGTAAATATCCCTGGATGCAAGGATGGTTCAACACATGCAAATTAATATATGTGACACAACACAGAGAATGAAGGACAAAAACCATATGATCATCTCAATAGATGCAGAAAAAGCATTTGACAAAACTTGGCATCCTTTCAGTATAAAAACTCTCAACAAATTAAGTATAGAATGAATGCACCTGAACACAATCAAAGCCTTATATGACAAGCCCACAGCTAACATTATACTCAGTGGTGAAAAGTTGAAAGCTTTTTTTAAAGTCAGGAACAAGATAAGGTTGCTTACTCTTGCCACTTCTTTTCACCATAGTGCTGGAATTCCTAGCCACAGTAACTAGGCAAGAGAAATAAATGAGTCATCCAGATCTGAAATGAAGAGGTTAAATTGTCTGTTTGCAGGCATGATGTTATATACAGAAAACCCTAAAGTCTCCAAGTTACAATTAATAAATGAATTCGGTAAAGTTGCAGGAAAAAATCAACATACAAAAATAAGCAGTGTTGTAGTACACTAACAATGAACTATTCAAAAGGGAAATCAAGAAAGTATCTTATTTACAATAGCTACAAATAAATACTTAAGAATAAATTTAGCCAATGAGGTAAAAGATCTGTACACTGCAAGCTGTAAACTATTGATGAAAGAAATTGAAATATATTTTGTGTTCAATGATTGGAATAATTAATATTGTTAAAATGTCCATACTATCTAAGGCAATGTACAGGTTCAGTCCAATCTGTATCAAAATTCCAATAAAATATTTCACTGAAATAGAAAAAACAATTCTAACATTTGTATGGAATCACAAAAAGTCCTGAAGAGCCAGAGCAATCTTAAGCAAAAAGAACAAAGCGGGAGGCATCACACTACTTGATTTCAATATATATTACAAAGTTATAGTAATCAAAACAGCATGGTACTGGCATAGAAACAGACACATCAACCAATGGAACAGAATCAGAGTAGAGAGACCGGAAATAAACTCATGCCATTTACAGTCAGTTCATTTTCGACAAAGATGCCATGAACACACAGTGGAGAAGGAACAGTCTCTTCAATAGATAGTTTTGGAGAAACTGGATATCCACAGCAGAATAATGAAATTAGACCCTTATCTGATACCATGTACAAAAATTAACTCAAAATGGATTAAAAACTTAAACATCAGACCTGAAACTGTAAAAGTACTAGAAGAAAATACAGGAGAAAAGTTCCATAACGTCGGTTTTGCATAGGCAACAAAGTAAAAAATAGACAAATAGAATCACAGCAAATAGAATCACCAAAAAGCTTCTGCTCTGTGAAGGAAACCAATAGAATGAAGAGACAACCTATGGAATGAGAGAAAATATTTCAAACTATGCATCTGATAAGGAGTTAATATCCAAAATATGTAAGGTACTCAAACAACTTAACAGCAAGGAAACAAATAACCTAATTTAAAAATGGGCAAAGAACCTGAACAGATATTTCTCAAAAGAAGATGTACTAATAGCCAACAAATACATGAAAAAATGCTCAACATCACTAATTATCAGGGAAATGTAAATTAAATCTACAATAAGCCATCACTTCATGTATGTTATAATGGCTGTTATCAAAAAGTCAGAAGAGAACAAGTATTAGAGAGGATGTGGAGAAAAGGGAACTCTTGCATACCATTGGTGGGAGTGTAAATTAGTGCAAACATTGTGGAAAACAGTAAGGAAATTCCTCAAAAAATTAAAAATAAAACTAGCATATGATCCAGCAATCCCACCACTGAGTATATATACAAAGAAAATGACATTAGTATATTGAAGAGATATCTGCACTCGCATATGGATTGTAGCATTATTCCCAATAACAAGATACAGAATAAATCGAAGTGCTGGTAAGGGATGAATGGAGTTTTTAAAATGTTATATATACATACATACATACACATATAACATATCACATTTATACACACACAATGGAATGTTTTAAAACTTTTAAAAATGTGCTATATATAATATACATATCACATTTATACACACATACAGCCATACAATAGAATATTATTCAAACTTAAATTTAAAAAAGAAGAAAATTCTGTCATTTGTATCAGCATGGATGAATCTGAAGGACATTATACTAAATGAAATAAAGCACAGTAAGACAAATACCTCGTGATCTCACTTATATGTGGAATCTATAAAATTTGATTTCTAGAAATAGAGAATAGAATGGTAGTTGGGAGGGGAGGGAGAATTGGGGAGATGTTGGTCAAAGGATACACAATTTTAGTTAGACAGGAGAAATAAACTCAGGAGATTTATTGTACAACATGGTGACTATAGTTGACAACAATGTATGATGTACTTGAAAATTGCTAAGAGAGTAGATTTTAAATGTTCTCACCACACAAAAAGTAATTATGTGAGGTAATGCCTATGTTAATTAGCTGAATTTAGCCATTTCCCAATCATGCATGATTCAAAACATTATGTTGTGCAGCATAAATATATACAATTTGTATTTATCAGTTAAAAAAAATCAACAATGACAAGGCCAGGTGGGGTGGCTCATGCCTGTAATCCCAGCACTTTGGGAGACTCAGGCAGGCAGATCACCTGAGGTTAGGAGTTGGAGACCAGCCTAGCCAACATGGTGAATGAAACCCCATCTCTACTAAAAATACAAAAATTAGCCTGTTGGTGGCGGGCGCCTGTAATCCCAGCTACTCAGGAGGCTGAGGCAGAAGAATTGCTTAAACCCAGGAAGCAGAGGTTCCAGTGAGCCTGAGATTGCACCACTGCACTCCAGCCTGGGTGACAAAGCGAGACTCCATCTCAAAAAAAAAACAAAAAAAACAAAAAAAAACAAAAAAAAACCCAGCAACAACAAAAAGTAGACACATGAAGTCTCCTCATCTTGAACCATTCACATTATTATAACTTTAGGCCACTATATATTAATGTCCAAATTCATCATGAGCCACAGAGCAGACAAATGATAGAATTTGGAGTAAGAAGAAACTTCAGGGCTTTCTGAATGTGGGGGCAAAAAAAACAACAGTATATAAAGAACTCCATTCTCTTCCTAGCTGTGCCACACATGCCTTCTTTAGCCTAAAATTTTTTATCAGTAAAGTGAGAATTTGTGTATAAATGACTTCTTTGTGGTAAAGGGCAATTAAAAAAATTAATTCCTCTCTGCGTTCTGAAGGATGGTGAAAAAGAGCTGAATTACATAGGACAATAAGTTTTTGAGAAGCCAAGTGGGGAAACAGAGGAAGGAAGATATAACCAGACAAAAGAAGTCTAATGGGAGGAATCTGGGGAATTTTCTTTTGCATGCTGTGTGAGTGTGCCGATAAGCCTTGCCCATTCTTTGGGAGTTAGAATATTGGGATAGGTTGGGAAGGTGCCGGGGATGTATTGCAAAGTACAACTAAGTCCATCTAAGGGATCTAACATGTGCCAGGAGTGAGAAGAGAAGCTGTCCAAAAAAGGCCAGTCATCTTTGGGTTCCATGAGATTCTTTGCGTGTCTCAAAATCTCTGGCTGTGAAAGCTATCCCTGCTTCACAGCATTTATCTTAAATAATAGCTTGCTTTTTTTCTAAATCCTCTCAGAATTTTTGATGAGCCATTTGGAACCTGATTGATGTATATCTCTGTGCTATATATAAAGAAAGGATTTGTCCAGAAGAAAAAAAAAAATCACACAAACAGGACTATAAAAACGACACTCAAGAAAAAAAAAAGCTGCTTGAAAGAGCAGTTTTCAAACACCTTAAATACCTTAAAACATGATTTTATCAATTTTCCTTCATAAAATGCATTCAAGTTATGGCCAATCATCTAAAATGATGTGCCTATATGTTTTTTTCTAATTGTGCACAAAGATAATTGGAAGACATTTCCTTTTTAATGTGTAAATTAAAACAAGATTTAGGGAAGTTGGCTAATAATATGGCAGGCTGATTAGATGAATTAGTAAATTAACCCAAGCTGTTACTGTACATATGTAAGTCCTCTGAGATAGGAATTTTTAATTGATTCCTCAAGGGCACTTGTTAAAGTGGCAAGATGGTTGCTTGACTGTTCATGTAAATAATAATAATAAAAAAAGCTAACATAAAAAATGCTGTCAGTTAACCTCCATACTGGCAGTAATGAACTTCGTGCAGACGCCACAATCACTGAACATCAAAGTTCCAGTTGAAATACAAGCCCAGATAACTTCATTTGCTCTCTTCCTGCTCCCCTTCCAACTCCCTCCATCTCCAGTCTCATCCATCAGCAAGGGCAGACCCCTCTTGTCGCCTACCCGTGCCCACACTCCAGTCCCCTCCAGCTCAGTTGTCCTCTTTACCTCTATCATATACTACGGATTTGTGCATCATTCTAATGCTCGTATCCTGTCTCCCTTATAAAGTGCTAAATACATCGAAGCTTCTTGTAGTGTCATGTAGTAGAAAGGGAATGGGATTTCATCCGCCTGAGCTGGGTTCAAATCCTAACTACTCAATTTTATAAATGTGCAACTTATGGAAGGTGACTTTAAACTAGAGTCCATGTTTCCTCATTTGTAATTTGAAGATGGTAATACCATTTTGCATGGTTGCTGTGGGAATTTAAGATGATGTAGATAAAGCTCCCAGGATTTAGCACTTCATTAGTAGTGAAAATTATTTTCTTTGCCTGTGTCCTTTTATTGAAATGCAGCTTTACTCCAAGTGACAATGCTTCCACCACAACACTGACTGTTGCTGCTATATTTGGGCGGCTTTTTTAAATTTTAAAAATTAAAAAAGAAAACTTTTATTTTAGGTTCAGAGGTGCATGTGTAGGTTTGTTATAGGGTAAATTGCCATGTCATGGGGGCTTGTATACAGGTTATTTTGTCATTCAGGTGATAAACATAGTACCCAATAGGTAGGTTTTCAATCCTCACGCTCCCCTCTCCCTCCACTCTCAGGTGAGCTCTGGTGTTTGTTGTTCCTTCTCTGTGTCCATGTGTACTCAAGGTTTAGCCACCACTCATAAGTGAGAACATGTGGTATTTGGTTTTCTTTTCCTGTTTTAGTTCACTTAGGACAATGGCCTCCAGCTCCATCCATGTTGCTGCAAAGGACATTATCTTGCTCTTTTTTATGACTGTGTAGTATTCCATGGTGTGTATATACCACATTTTCTTTATCCAGTCTGCCAGCAAAAAACAAATAACTAATTAGAAAGTGGGCAAAAGACATGAACACTTTTCAAAGGAAGACACACATGTGACCAACAAGCATATGAAAAAATGCTCATTATCACTAATCATTAGAGAAATGCAAATTGAAACCAAATGAGCGCTGGGCACAGTGGCTCATGCCTGTAATCCCAGCACTGTGGGAGGCTGAGGTGGGCAGATCATCTGAGTTCAGGAGTTCGAGACCAGCCTGGCTGACATGACCAAACCCTGTCTCTACTAAAAATACAAAATTTAACTAGGCATTGATGTGCATGCCTGTAATCCCAGCTACTCAGGAGGCTGAGGCAGGAGAACCACTTGAACCCAGGAGGCAGAGGTTGCAGTGAGCCAACAGTGCACCACTGTACTCTAGCCTGGGCAACAGAGTGGGACTCCATCTCAACAAAACCCAGAAAAACAGAAAACCAAATGAGATACCATCTCACACTAGTCAGAATGGATATTATTTTAGCTTCTTAAAGAGGACCCAGCATTATCCTGGTTCCCCAAAACTGCTTTCTGACAATTTTATGTAGTTTTCATCTAATAATGAAGTGTCCTGGACACTTCCATCTTTTACTTTCAAACAAAAACATTTATGCAATTATTCTTTCATTTAATCCTTACAAGAATTCTAGGTGGTAGGGAGGGCCCATATTATTATCTCCACGATATATTCAAGTTCTCGTTACTGTCAACCCTGGGTCATTTCTTCTTAATCCTGAGGACTTTGGAGCTTGGCTCACAGCTTTTCTCTATTCTACCATCTACTGTCAACTTTAGTGACATCATGATATTTACTGATGAGCCATCAAATGGCCTGCCCTTACACGGACATTTACCTCCGTTTCATTTTACCAATTACATTTACAGAAGTATATTTTGGACTTTTGGATCACTTTTAACTGCTCGTCTGAAAATTTGAATTTGAAATGACTCTCTCTGCTGGCAACCTTGTATATTTTCTCTTCTCAAACTTTTCCATTTCCATAAAGCCTGTTCTGCCTCAGGACACAGTCCTGCTTCTTGAATCCTTCCTAGTCCACTTCATTTCCTCCATAACCAGCCTGAATTTCCAGCGTGCGCTTGTTCATTCATTCGTTCACTTGTTCATTCATTTATTCCACATTTGTTGAGTGTATTTTGTGTGTCAGACACTGGCAGGAACTGTGCTAGGCTCTGACCTCAGTCCAGAAGCAGCTCAGGACAGACATGTCAGTCAGTCCTTTCATCATACCCTCTTTGACACTTTTGGATTCGTTATCCTCTTTTCTTTCCTTTGTTCCTAGCAGGCAAACTATCTGATTTATTTCTTTCTTTCCCTGTTCTTAGACCCTCTGGCTCTAATCATCTCTAGGGAACATCTTGTCTCCTTCTGTCTCCCTGCCTGAGCTGAGCCTTCAGTGCAAATCTAATTACTCATATATCCCGGACAGTCCTCTTTCTCTGCAGCCCCCATTATTCCAGAGCTTTACTTTCTCTTCAAACGTGTGCGCACCCTCCACATTCCAGCTCTCTGAGTGGATGACCCAGCCTGGCTTTACTAAGAAAACAAAGACTGTTAGTTATGAATTCCCTCAGTATCCCTCACCAGTTATCTAGACTTCTTCCATAGTATTCTCCTGTTTTTTTTTCCCTCCCCCACCAAAAGGTAAGATCAAATGCTATGGTGGAGGACCATAGCTATATTTGGAGGACACCCTCCAAAATGCATATGTTGAAACTTGATTGCAATGTGATATATAGTGTTAAGAAGTGGGGCCTTGCCAGCACCTTAATCTTGGACTTTCCAGCTTCCAGAACTGTGGGAAATAAATGTATATTATTAATAAATTATCCAGTCTCAGGTGCTTTGTTTTAGTGGCAAGAACTGACAGAGACAATAAAGCGAGCGAAGACATTGTTTTCACAGGTAGCATCTTCTTAGGTTCCTTGGTCCCATCTCCTGACTTCCACCTAGATTTCTTATATTATGTGTGCTTTCTATCTTCCATATCGCTTTCTTCAACAGATTCCTACCCTTAGCCTACAAATTTCTTCAGAGTCTTCTTTCCAGCCTCCCTACTCCTCAAGCTTCCACACAAAATTCCATTAACAATCAGCAATCTTGAGGAAGATGTCTCCACTCATTGCCTTTTCTTCCTCCAAAACTAACAAAATTGCTTCAATACCTACTAGCCAATTTCCAGTGGCCCTTCAGGCTTCTAGTTCCTGGAAACAATTGACCACCTCTTGTGTTTATTCTGACCCAGTCTACCGTCTGGCCAGAATTTGGCAAGTAGGAGCTGAAGCAAAAATCCTAGATCTTTTTTTTTTTTTTTTTTTTTTTTTGCCTTTTTCCAGTCTCGATCCTCCACCTCCAAGGTTCTGCATTTACTTGGTGTTTGACCTTTTGCTCCGTCTTTGACTTCCAGCCAAAACTTATCACTTCAATCTGATGACAGATTTTCATTCTCTGGAAAATCTTTGGAACATGCCCAGAGTGCCTTATAGGGTTCCAGGTGCTGTAACCCTACTCTGTGCCTAGTTAGCATATCTGGTTTCCCTGAGGGGTCTGGTCTGACCTCCTCTGCATGAGTGGGAGTCTTAAAGTCTCACCTCCCTTGGTTTTCATGACACTTTCCTCTCCTGATGCTTTTTATACTCCTCTAACCACTCTTTCAAATATCTTGTGAAATCTCTTCTTTCTTCTCTTCTCACTCTATACTCTTTTCTTGGCAGATCTCATCCACTCCATTGGCTTAAATACCATCTCTACATTGCCAGCTCCCAAATTTATAATCCAATTTTGAATTTTTTTCTAAGTTCTACATATGTAATGCAAAATGCCCACTGGATAGCTTCTGTAATTTGGACCTCGAATTCAACATAATTAAAAGCGAATTTATCATCTTTTCCTTCTAATCTGATCTTTTCTGTGTTCCCTATCTCGGTTAATGTTACTTTTAACTGATTGCACCAGGGGTCCCCAACCCTGGGGCCAAGGACCGGTATCAGTCTGTGAAACTTCATCTGTATTTATAGCTGCTCCCCATTGCTCACATTACTGCCTGTATTAGTCCATTCTCACACTGCTGTAAAGAACTGCCTGAGACTGGGTAATTTATAAAAAGGTTTAATTGACTTACAGTTCTACAGGGCTGGGGAGGCCTCAGGAAACTTACAATCATGGTGGAAGGGGAAACAAGCACATCTTACATGGCAGCAGGTGAGAGAAAGAGAGAGAGAGAGTGCAAAGGGGGAAGAACCCTTTATAAAACCATCAGATCTTGTGATAACTCACTCACTATCATGAAAACAGCATGGGGGAAACCACCCCCATGATCCAATCACCTCCCTCCCTTGACATGTAGGGATTATAGGTCCATCCCTCAACATGTGGGGAATACAATTTGAGATGAGATTTGGGTGGGGAAGCAGAGCCAAACCATATCACTGACTGAGCTCCACCTCCTGTTAGATCAGCAGCAGCATTAGGTTCTCATAGGATTACAAAGCCTATTGTGAACCGCACATGTAAGGGATCTAGGTTGCATGCTCCTTGTGAGAATCTAATGACTGATGATCTGTCACTGTCTCCCATCACTCCCAGATAGGACTGTCTAGTTGTATGAAAACAAGCTCAGGGCTCCCACTGATTCTACATTATGGTGAGTTGTATAATTATTTCATTATATATTGCAATGTAATAATAATATAAATAAAATGCACAATAAAGGTAATGCATTTGAATCATGTCGAAACCATCCTTCCCCACCCCAGTCTGTGGAAAAATTGTCTTCCATGAAACCGATCCCTGGTGCCAAAAATGTTGGGGACCGCTGGCTTACACCTAACAGCCACTTGAATATTATCATCTCTTGTATCTGTTTTTGTATCAATTTCTTCTGATGCAGCCTGAACCCTTCCTTGCATTGTCTGTTGCCTGGACTTTTCCAATAGTCTAATACTTGCCTCATTCTCACACCAGCTTCCCTCTTCAAGTTATTTTCCACAGGGTACCAGAGTTTACCTTCTAATGGATAGTTTTGTTTATGTCACTCCCCAGTGTTAAAGCCTTTTCCTGGATTCTACTGCCTATAGGGTAAAGTCTAAGTTCTTTAACTTGGCACACAAGCCTCTTCATAATCTTTCCACAACTCAATTTTTATCTTAAGATTCAAAGCTTTGCCTGTGTTTTACTACATATGCCAGTTACTTTAGACAACTTGTTGTTTCTGAAATGTCATCTAATATTTTCACATCTAAAGTTCTATGTATGCTTTCTCTTCTATCTAAGGTGACTTTGCTTTCTTTTCTTCCAATTTAAACCTTCATTCAATGTCCATCTCTGCTACTAGAGCTTCTGGAAAGCCTTTCCTAAGATATTCCATTGTGTTTACTTGGCACTTACATTCCCCTCCTGCACATGTGACTCAGGGACCCAGGCTCCTTCCACCTTGTGGCTCTGCTATCTCCTGGAGCTCTTAAAGAGTTTCACTAGATTTTCTGCATGTTGTTGGAAGATGAGGAAGGTAAACAGAGGATCACACGTGGGAGAGTGTTATGGCATATACCACTGCTGCTGACAACCCAGTGACCTGAACTCAGTCATGTAGCTGTAGCTAATTGCAATGGAAGGTGAAAAGAGTAGTCTAGCTGTGCCTAGGAGGGAGAAGGAAATGGTTTAGTGAACAGCTAATAAATGTTTGTGAATTGAATGAATATATTATCATAGAATAGGCATGAGCTGAGGTAATTCTATATCAGTGTTCTAGCCTTTCAGATTCCTTACTGGCTTCCGACTTTGTAATTCAAAAAAAAAAAAAAAAAAAAATTATACCTTCAGGTTTGGTCAGAACGTTGATTGTACTGCTTGACCAAACATTTTCATTAATAACATTTATTATATATAACCTGTACTGACATTATAAATTCTCAGAGATCGAACACTATCTAAAGAACATAAATAGTGTAATGAAGATCATTTAATGTATGTTCCTCCCAATGATTTACAAATCATTCAAAATTAATTCATGATGTTGCCAGGCTTTGAGGCCATTAAATTCAAATCCATCCAGTTAACAGTTTGCTGGGAATGGCAGACTCTGTGCAAAATGCAATCCTACTGTGTGCAGTAGAAAGAACATTGAGGGTGCTACTCTGACCGCACTGCTTCCTGACTGGGTGTAATTGATAAGTTACTTAGCAAAAATTTCTTTTAAAATAATGGACTTTTAATGGATGATCTCTTAACCCTCTTGCAATTTTAACATTCACTACTAGGATTTGTTTGAAAGTACTGGTTAATAAAGGATAGGCTGGTTAATAGGCTAATAGGATGGTAATCAATAGAGAGTTTACTATTTCTAAGTGAGTTAGGTTAAATTAAATTGTGTTTAGTATTAGAAGTGTGTTAGTCATCTTTAAAGGCCAAAGGAAAGTACTGTCTAAAATTACTTGAGGACTTCTTCATTCCTATACTTATAATCTGATGAAAGCGCAACAGTTATTGGGCCCATTTGCAAGGACTGGTCTCCTTGCCAGTGTTCATGGGATATTGCATACCTGTCATACTGCTAAATGGTCCACTATGAGAATAGCCAATGGCTTTTGTTATCTTAATAGCATCATATCTCAAGATGCTATCATTGTGGAAGAAATCACTATTTGCTTTTTGGCAAAGAGTGCTTTGAAATAATTTGCAAAAGGCTTGTTTAGGGATCATGGAAGTAAGATTGACACTATGGAAATGTGCACCACTTCTTGGTGGGCTGCAGATTGCCCTGCCTATGGCTCACCTTAGACATTTTCCTACCATCCTATCCAGTATCAGTAAACATGGCCTGCTTTCATTTTTTTCTCCAGATAACACTCGTGAAGCAGCAAAAGAAGTTCCACATTATTCTAGAAATTAATGCCAGTGAAGTCAATAATGTACATCAAGTTAACACAATTTCTTTCTGATGGTCCTGAAAATATAGGGGGACTTGGAATTAGCACATGTGATGCAGAAACTAATCTGCCGTTCATTAGATGCGCCATGTTGGTCATATCGCTTAAGCCCACACTTCCTGACTTGTTCTTCATGAAATGGGAATAATGCATTCATTTGTTTATTGAGCACTACTATGTGCTAGGTACTCTTTTGGGATTAGAGAAATAGTAGCAAGCAAACTTAATTTCCACTGCCATGGAGTTTACATCCAAGTAGAGAAAGCATACAAAAACTACATTTTGTCATATGGCAAAAGTGCTATGGGGAAAATTAAAGCAGAGTAATGGGGGTGAGGGGGAGACTAGGAGATATCATACTATTTTTTTGAGTAGTCAAGGGAGAATTCTGAATAGGTAACATTTGAAGGAAAACTTGAAAGAAGTGAGGGAGGAAGCGATGTAGATATCAGAAGAGAGTATGTGTCAAGAAAAAGAGAGAACACATGTAAAAAAAACTTGAAAAAATAATGATTTCTTTTTTTCAATCTACATTATAGGGTTGCTGTGAGTATCAAATGAAAGAATATATGTGATCTGTATGTAGGTACGTGTGTGTGTGTGTGTGTGTGTGTGTGTATTTGGAGACAGGATGTCACTCTGTTGCCCAGGTTGGAGTGCAGTATTATAATCTTAGCACACTGCAGCCCCAAACATCTGGACTCAAGCAATCCCTCCACCTCAGCCCTCCTAGTAGCTAGGACTACAGGTATGCACCACCATACCCACTTAATTTTTTAATTGTTTATAGAGACAGAGTCTTGCTATATTGCCCAAGCTGGTCTTGAACTCCTGACTTCAAGCCATCCTCCCACCTCCTCCTCCCAAAGTGCTGGGATTATAGGCATGAGCCACCACACCTGGCCTGATCTATATATTTTTAAGCATTAAAATCATTTTGCTGCTTTTGTGGTTACTATTTTTATAGCTCATTGTTGCAAAGTGAACTCTTTTATGTCTCATTAAAAGAGAGAAATTCTCTGACAGAGAACTTAAAGGATGTGTAGCAACTGCCATCATCTTAAGGTTCACCAATGAAAATACACTTTATCTGTACTTTCAGAGCACTTATAAATTACTGGAAGATGTCTGTGTAAATAGAGTACAGTATAAGAGAAAATAACACAAGGCAAGTGTCAAGTTGATGCAGCAGTCTAGTGAATCATCTCTGAGATTTGAGAATTCAATGATTCTTATGACATCAGAGATAGATTTCTCTATTTAGGAATTCTTCTTACATCAGATTTTCCTCCCCCTGTCTCCTTCTCTTTCCTTTATTTCTTGCTTTCCTGCCTTTTATATGCACATTTTGTGATGGCTTAGAAGAAGAACACAAACAGTAAATGGTGGTTGAGAAAGGAGTTTATTACATTGGCATGAATATAGCTAAGAACATATTTCTTAGTGTTATATTTAAACACTATTAGATAATTACATAACAAGTTAAGTAACAGGCAACTTTTATAATTTTCTCAGATAAACAGGGATGGGGAAATCATGGTTCTTTGCCTCTGTTCCTCTAATATTGGGGAACAGCTGACTTGAGTACGGAAATATTATTGCCACCTATTTGTATTTGTTTTTTGTTTTGTTTTTGTTTTTGAGGTGGAGTCTCCCTCTGTCACCCAGGCTGGAGTGCAGTGGCACAGTCTCGGCTCACTGCCATCTCTGCCTCTGGGGTTCAAGAGATTCTCCTGCCTGAGTCTCCTGAGTAGCTGGGATTACAGGCGTGCAGCACCACACCTGGCGAATTTTTGTATTTTTAGTAGAGACAGGGTTTCCCTCTGTAGGCCAGGCTGATCTTGAACTCCTGGCCTCAGGTAATCTGCCTGCCTTGTGCTGGGATTACAGGGATGAGCCGATGTACCTGGGCTGTGTTTGTTTTTATATACACATGGAATAAATATTCAAAATCCTTTGTGAGGTAAGGCAGGGTATATAGAAACGTATAAACAACAAACTTTGGAAACAGGAAAACAGAACTGAAAGAATGTTTATAAAGGTGCACGATGAGAGAGCAATTCCACAGCGGGATTGTTTAGCATTAGTGAAATACCCATGCCTGGGGTAAGTGACATAATGGTTAGTCATGCATGTTTGTGTATATGACTATTATGTATTTAAAATATCATTGAAACTTATAAATATATTCCCCATCCTTGACACTAACACATAGCATGATCTGAAAATCAGAACCTCATTTGTAATGATTTGTAGACAGTAAGTTCTACATTCTTTCATTTATTCATTTATTTGTTACCTTAACTTCAAGGCTTGCAATGTTTTCTGAGCATTTGCTGTATAACTTTGGGGTCATGGTTTTATAGTGCCTGGGAAAAGAAACAGGGCTAGAGATATAGAGCACTGGGGTTTTAATTGCTTTAATTGGCAAAAAGAAAAGGATTTCTGAGTTCTCCTACGTCTCTTTTCTCAAGTTTACACCAAGCATTACATACCCTGACCTCCCACCCACTTTAAATAATTCCCGAGAGATTCATGATTTTTAAACACTGGGATGCTTAAGGCACACCTGGGGTGCTTGCTACAAATGCAGTGACCCTGATTCATTATGTATGGGGTGCTGTCCAGAATCTGTATTTTGAATAAGGACCCAGGTGCTTCTGATGCAGGTGGTCTGTGGACCACACTGGGAGAAACACTGTTAAGACAAGTTTACTCAAAGGTAAAGAAGTCTTTAGAGAAACTAAATGTTGAAATGGGTGGCAAATGGTTGAAAGGTGGTTCTGCTTGAGCAGGAGGCCTAGAATCCTGTGAAATTGGTGGGGGTAGAGAAATTATTTTTAGTAAGGATTTTTTTATAACAGTTTAATAAAGAATTATGAGCTGATTTAGTTAGAAGGAGCTATGTATGGTGGGCATTAGAGAAAAGAACATTGGTTGATAAAGTTAGAGGGGCCTCAAAGGCAAGGGGACAATTTTTCCCAGGTAGATATGGGGCCCAGAGGAGGGACATTACTAAGAAATGGTTCTGGTTAGTATAACTGCACACCAAACTACTCTAAAACTTACTAATAGTTGTTCACACTTGTGTCCATGGATTAGGAATGTGGATTGAGCACATGGGAGTTAGCTAGTGACTAGTCATCCTTTGAGTGACTTAAAGGATGGGGTCTGGAACCATCAACAAGCACCTTAATTGGTGTTCCTGACACCTGGACGGCACTGATTTGAAAATCAGGACTGACGACTGCAGTGTCCACACATTGGGCTTTCTATGTGGCGTGGCTTCCTCAAAATATGATGGCCTTGGGGTAGTTGGACTTTTTACATGGTGACTCAAAGCTCTAAGAGCATGAGTGTTCTGGTGAACAACGTGGAAACTGCATTATCGTAAGACTTATGGTCTAGTTTCAGAAGTCACACAGCATCACTTCTGCAATGCTCTCTTGGTTGAAGCAGTCGCAAGCCCACCTAGAATGAAGGAGAGGGAAATTAAACTCCACTTCCTGATGGGATAGTGGCAATGTCACCAAAAGAGCACATAGTATGAGGAATACTGTTGTGCCATCTTTGGGAAACAAAATTTTGCATTGAAATATAGAAGGAATCTGAGGAGTTGAGTGATGGGAAGAATGGGAAAAAATAGATCAATCAATTGTGGAAAGTTTATTCAATGCAATACTATACAGCAGTGAAAATGAGTTAACTACCACTACATACATGAATGTGGATGAAGCTTAGAATAAATACTGTGTGTTGTTAAAAGTTTCAAAAAAGTTTCATGCTACCAGTTTTATAAACTTCAAAATAGTTAAAATAAGAAACACAATTTTATCATTTAGGAATACCTATACATGAGGGGTTTTCAAAAAGTTTTGGGGCTAGTTTACTTTTTCCAACTACACTTTAACATAATCCCAGGGAAGATGCTCCTTTAAACAGTTTTGAGCCTGAAATCTCTCTCTTAGGCTCCAGGATGACATTAGACTCTTCTGTTCTCCTCCATTAGGTCAACCCAACATACCTGAAAACCAAATTCAAGAAATGCCTTCATTCTTACAATTCCTCAGATTAGGCCTCTTCCTTCTTCATGATTTCTCCTGAGAGTCTGCATCTGTCCTTTCTGTTTTATTCTCACTGTCACAGTCTGGAACAGATCCAGGTTTAGATCCAGGTTTAGACTCTCTTTTAGAGAGTGGCATCATGCTTGGCTAGCGGTCATCTTTTGGTGTGTCAAGTTGGTGAATGCTCATCTGTTTGCTTTCAAGCTTCTAAGATTTTGTTGACGTATCTGTTGTGCTGTTGTCTGAGCTCCTATTCTTTAAGCCTTAGGAGCTTTCTCCTTTGTGACCATGTTAATGTAGTTTTGTAGAGTTTTCTTAGCAGGTAGAGGTAAATATATGCATTCAACTCGCCATCTTTAACAAAAAGTGCCCATATACCCATATACTGTTCGAAATATTTTACAATATTGTTAGTGACTGCATAGTAACTCCTGCTGTTCTTCTTCTTATAATTTTTATCATTTAGTTCCATTTTCCACAAGCTTTTTGAAGTCCCCCTGTATGTGGTATGACCCTTAAGAAAATGCAAGCCAATGAAATAAAGAAAACAAAGTTTGGGATAGTGGTGACATCTGCGGGATACGGATGGGAAAATGAAAGAACAGAGAAGAACACATGGGAAATTTGTAGGTTCCAGCAGTGCTCTGCTTTTTAGATGGGGGTGGACTCACGGGTTTTCATCCCATTCTTTATTCATTTACTACTATTTTACACATGTTGCCTGAGTGATTAATTTACGTATTCATTCAACAAATATATATTGAGAGCCTAGTATATGCCTGACACGTGTTAGCCAGTGAGAACTGAATGATGAATAAATAGTCATGGCTCCGGACTTTACAGAAGGGATTATGGTAAAGAAATACACAGGGGAGGAAACAAATAGGGAATGACACACAGTGAGATAAGTCCTCTTATAGGAGGACAACAGCTGTGAGAGGTACATGTCCCAGACTTGGCAGTCAGGAAAGGTTTCTGTAAGGAAAACACATTTTAATTAAGACCTAAAGGATAAATAAAAAAATAGAAGAGTATGTTCAAGGAAGGATTTGAAGGTGATAGGGGCCTAACATGTTTGTGGTATTGAACATAAAAAGTGAGATGGGAAATAAACAAAGATGATTTGGGACAGTTAAATAGGGCCCAAGTCATAAAAGTTCTTGGAAACTATTTGCATTCATGGGGACTCTTGGTGGCAAGCACCGGAAGCACACCTCAATCAACTCAAAAATATTTTAATCATAAATATGAAGCACCATCTACAGAGCCCTAGGATAGGGATGGGGCTAGTTCACAAGGACATCTGACCTTGAATACCATGAGCACCTACTTGTCTTGGTTCGTCCTGTCCATCTGTTTTCTTTCTCTCTGCAGACACCTCTTCTTCTAAGGGTCACATAACAGAAAATATGACCACTGACTCTCTTAGTCCCAAGTCCTCAAATCCAGAAAAAGATACTTGTCAAGTATGACAAGATTAATAACACAGCTGTCATGGAAACCACATAGATAGATGGGAGCAACAGCTTGGGAAGAGATCCATATCTCTTTGCTAAGAACTGGTATCTTTTCCTAAAAGCAATAAGAGGATGATAATAAAACTTGATTTGCATACTAGAAAGATGACTTTGTCCAGAGTTTGGAGAATGGTTTGGGGTGAAGGGGTGGTGGTGATAAGGCCAAAGATAAGTTGGGAGCTTGCTGCAGATGATAGAGAATGCAGTGTGGGTAGTGGCAGTGTGACATTGAGGGCATGTGACGTTCATTTCATTTATTTTCTACTACACGTGAGTATTCCAAACTTGTGTCATTGACCATTTTCCCCAAAATTCTGGCACCCAAAAAGAAGTGGATAGGGTTTCTGTGGTCAATGAGATAGCCTTCTACAGGAGATCAATAATGCAAATTAGCATATCCAAGTATCTAAGAAATTGGTCGTTAAAGAAACAAGTTCAATTTTCTTTGACCCAGTTTCTCACATATACATGTCAGGTTAGATCTTTCATGTAATATCTATGAACAGCCCACAGAATTATGTCTTCACAGTTTGAAAATACTACATAGAGACAATGAAGAGTGAAGATAAGATGACTGGGACTAGTTTACTCTTTCCAACCATGCTTTGAGATAATCCCAGGGAAGATGCTGCTTTAAACAGTCTTTAGACTGAAATCTGTTTCTTAGGCTTCAGGATGATATTAGACTCTTCTATTCTGCTTCATCAGGTATACCCAACATACATAAAAACCAAATTGAAGAGATGCCTTCATTCTTCCAATTCCTCAAGTTAGACCTTTTCCCTCTTCATGATTCCTCCTGAATGTCTGCATCTGTTCTTTTCATTTTATTCTCATTGTCACAGTCAGTGGGGTAGATCAGGTTTAGGGAACTCTCTTTTAGAAAAAATGAAGAAATTATAAATACAAAATTAGGCATGGAAGTTAATTTTTATTTAGGCTGGGAAAAGGAATCATATCACACAAACACCATAAGCATTACAAAATCCATAAAAATAACACAACATTTTTATTAATTCACTGCCTGATATACTTCAACACCTTGATTTTTCCCTGATACTTCTTTTTTTTGGGTACACAACACTATGTACTTGTTGATCACCTCTTTGTAAGCAAAAGACTGTGTAATATTTTCTGTAGAAAGAATAGAAAGACAACTCAGTCTTTCTCCAACTTAATGGATTGAAAATTTTAAAAGCTATTAATGGTTTAGAAAAGTTTCTTTCATCATCGCTTCATTATTGGTAGTGTCATAAAATTGTTATCAAATCTATGAAAAAACTATCAAAAATTTTTTTCATAACAAGCTGCTTTAGACTTACCGTGAGATGGGACCAAAGGTTTGTGTTCTATAAACCTAGGAATTATATATATAGATATGTATTTTTTTTTTTTTTGAGACAGAGTCTCTGTTGTCCAGACTGGTGTGCAGTGGTGTGATCGCAACTCACTTCAGCTTCAACCTCCCCAGCTCAAGTAATCCTTCTACCCTAGCTGCCCAAGTAGCTGGGATTACAGGAGCACGCCACCATGCCAGGGTGATTTTTTTTTTTTTTTTTTTTTTTTTTTTTGTAGAGATGGGGTTTTGACATGTTGCCCAGGCTGGTCTCAAAATCCTGGGCTCAGGCAATCTGCCTGCTTCTGCCTCCCGAAGTACTGGGATCACAGGTATGAACCATTGTGCCCAGCCTATACCTGTTTTTTACATTTCCAATATAAACAGAAACAAAGTACAGTGTGTTTATTATTATAATGTGGTTATACAGTTATAATGTATATGCTGCAGTGTCCAACATATTCCTGATGGGACAGAACATCTGTTTTGATTAGCTGTCAATGAAAACCAAATCATCCACTTCCAATGTTATACATCTGATGGTTGGAAGAATTTTCCACTGACTTGCTTATGGTTCCATACATTCCAAAATAGTTTGTCGCTTCTATCACCCATTGCCTTTGGGACCTTAGGGTCTTAGGTCATGTTATGTTGCAATATAGCCTGTGTCTCTGCATCTTCATGGGAGTTAGCACTGGGAGATAGGCGTATTTCTGAAGCCATTTCTGTATAGGTAAAAATAATAATAACCTAACTCTTTAGGGAAGTGACTGAAATCCGCATAAACATACACCACTAAACCAGAACTAGATTTCTCTCCAACACAAATCCCCCTAGTCTGATTCCCAGAGTGCCCACTGCCACTCCAGAGCACAAGAGAAAAGTAATATTGAAGGAAGAACTAGGAGTGGAAAGAGACAGTGGTCTTAACCAACTATAATATCTTATTTTTGCAAATTTTACAAGCCCACGTGACTCTGAGGGTATGTCTAGGGTTTTTTCTGAGGCCTTGGAAGGGGCCCACGCATATTTCATGATACATTCATCTTTGGCCACATCTCTGGGCTTTGCCCTTAGCTTAGACCATTGCATTAACCTCATGAATTGTCTGGATCAAGTCTCCCCTCTCAAACAGGTTGCATAACTACTGCAACAATCTTTCCCAAATATCACTTTCACCATGACCTTCTTGGCTTAAACACTGGACGTCCATAAAATAAAGTCTAAATCCCTTAGTCTGATACTCAAGGTGTCTACAATCTGGCTGTAACTTTGGTTGAGAAATTTTTATCCCGTGACTTCCTATATATATAACAAACAATTGGCCAGGCGTGGTGGCTCACGCCTGTAATCCGAGCACTTTGGGAGGCCGAGGCGGACAGATCACGAGGTCAGGAGATCGAGACCATCCTGGCCAACGTGGTGAAACCCCATCTCTACTAAAAAGAGACCATCCTGGCCAACGTGGTGAAACCCCATCTCTACTAAAAGTACAAAAATTATCTGGGCGTGGTGGCGGGTGCCTGTAATCCCAGCTACTTGGGAGGCTAAGCCAGGAGAATCACTTGAACCAGGGAGTTGGAGGTTGCAGTGAGCAGAGATGGCGCCACTGCACTCCAGGCTGGCAACAGAGCAGGACGCCTTCTAAAACAAACAAACAAAACAAATCAAAACAAAAGGGAACAATCAGTGGGAACCTATGTACTTACAGGCATTTTCCCAAATGTTAATATTTTAAGTCTTTATAACAACCTTTACACATGAGAGAATGGAGGCTCAAAGATAACAGCTGGAATTGGGAGGCAAATGTGTCTGACTCAGTTGTCTCACTCTTTCTACTGCACTATGTGCTTCTCACTCAGTCCTTGAATTTGGATATAGTTAAAACCGCCATTTAAATCCCATCCTTTCCATGAAGCTTTTCCAAATTACTTCCTTACTCTGAACTCTCACAATATTTGATACCCGTATTATTCAATGGGCATATGTTCAACACTGCCTTGCATTTTTCACTTATTTCATCTTTATGTATCCTAATTCTATCTCAGTTGCCAGCCCTCTAGGGAAAGAGAGAATGGCTGATACTTCTGCGCATCCCTTGTAACACCTGGCAAAGTTCCCTACCCCATTTAATAGATAATTCTGAAATGAGTATATTTGTCCACCAGTGGGACCCAAAAGATTAAGGCGACAAGAGGAGAGGAGCCAGCCTTGGATCCAGAAGATTAAGGACAAAGGAGGGGGGAATAGCCAGCATCTTTACCTCTTGCTATTTCTTTACCCTATTATTAGATTATTAGGGTACAGAGAGTTGCCACTGGGGTTTGGTTTTCAATTCTTCTCAGAAGTGAAGCTGCTGATTGACAAGACCTTAGAGAATAGGAAAACAGCATGAGCACCAGTTGGCATTAGCTGCCACGGTGATTTATTCCCCAAAGCACCACTCTGAGGGGTGACTGACACACCCATCAGCTTTCACAGTCATGACAGAAGAAGACAAAAGAGCCCAGTTCCCTGGGGTTCTGAACACTTTAACTGCAGAAGTAGTTGAAATTTTCCACATCACTCTGACACTTGTCCAGTGTTCTCAAGTAGTTATAAGTTGGCCTTTCTATCATATTGTTGTCAGTCTTTGTTTTATCTTTTTACAGGAAAGAATGATTTCATGACTTTATCAGAATTACTGTAAAGATTTCTGGTGCAATTTTAAATTAAAATGCAAATTGTGTTTTTTAAATTATACTTTAAGTTCTGGGGTACATGTGCAGAATGTGCAGTTTTCTTGCATAGGTATATATGTGCCATGGTGGTTCACGGCACCCACCAACCCGTCATCTACATTAGGCATTTCTCATAATGCTATCCGCGCAACAGGCCCCAGTGTGTGATGTTCCCCTTCCTGTATCCATGTGTTCTTATTGTTCAGCTCCCACTTATGAGTGAGAACATGCGATGTTTGGTTTTCTGTTCTTGTGTTAGTTTGCTGAGAATGATGGTTTCCAGCTTCATCCATGTCCCCGCAAAGGACATGAACTTATCTTTTTTTATGGCTGCAAGTGTTCCATGGTGTATATGTACCACATTTTCTTTATCCAGTCTATCATTGATGGGCATTTGGGTTGGTTCCAAGTCTTTGCTATTGTGTAAACATACATGTGCATTGTCTTTATAGTAGAACGATTTATAATCCTTTGGATATATACTCAGTAATGGGATTGCTGGGTTAAATGGTATTTCTAGTTCTAGATCCTTGAGGAATCGCCTGTCTTCCACAATGGTAGAGCTAATTTACATTCCCACCATCAGTGTAAAAGCATTCTAGATGTGTGGTGGTATTTCTGAGGCCTCTGTTCTGTTCCGTTGATCTATATCTCTGTTTTGGTACCAGTACCATGCTGTTTTGGTTACTCTAACCTTGTAGTATAGTTTGAAGTCAGGTAGCATGATGTCTCCAGCTTTGTTCTTTTTGCTTAGGATTGTCTTGGCTATATGGGCTCTTTTTTGGTTCCATATGAAATTTAAAGTAGTTTTTTCTAATACTGTGAAGAAAGTCAGTCGTAGCTTGATGGGGATAGCATTGAATCTATAAATTACTTTGGGCAGGATGGCCATTTTCACAATATTGATATTTTCCTATCCATGAGCATAGAATGTTTTTCCATTTGTTTGTGTCCTCTTATTTTCTTGAGCAGTGGTTTGTTCTCCTTGAAGCAGTCCTTCCCATCCCTTGTAAGTTGTATTTCTAGGTATTTTATTATATTCGTAGCAACTGTGAATGGGAGTTCACACATGATTTGGCTTTTTGTTTGTCTATTATTGATGTATAGGAATGCTTGTGATTTTTGCACATTGATTTTGTATCCTGAGACTTTGCTGAAGTTTCCTATCGGCTTAAGGAGATTTGGGGCTGAAATCATGGGGTTTTCTAAATATACAACCATGTCATCTGCAAACAGCGACAATTCGACTTCCTAATTTCCTGTTTGATACCATTTATTTCTTTCTCTTGCCTGATTGCCCTGACCAGAACTTCCAATAAAAATGTTGAATAGGAGTGGTGGGAGAGGGCATCCTTGTCTTGTGCTAGTTTTCAAAGGGAATGCTTCCAGTTTTTGCCCATTCAGTATGATATTGTCTGTGGGTTTGTCATAAATAGCTCTTATTATTTTGAGATCTGTTCCATTAATACCTAGTTTATTGACATTTTTTAGTATGAAGGGCTGTTGATTTTTGTTGAAGGCCTTTTCTGCATCTATTGAGATAATCATGTGGTTTTTGTCATTTGTTTGGTTTATATGATGGATTATGTTTATTGATTTGCATATGTTGAACCAGCCTTGCATCCCAGGGATGAAGCCGACTTGATCATGGTAGATAAGCTTTCTAATGTGGTGCTGGATTTGGTTTGCCAGTATTTTACTGAGGCTTTTTCGCATCGATGTCCATCAAGGATGTTATTCTGAAATTTTCTTTTTTTGTTCTCTCTCTGCCAGGTTGTGGTATCAGGAGGATGTTGACCTCATAAAATGAGTTAGGGAGGATTCCCTCTTTTTCTGTTGTTTGGGATAGTTTCAGAAGGAATGATACAAGCTCCTCTTTGTACCTCTGGTAGAAATCGGCTGTGAATCTGTCTGGTCCTGGACTTTTTTTGGTTGGTAGGCTGTTAATTGCTGCCTCAATTTCAGAACTTGTTATTGGTCTACTCAGGGATTCGACTTCTTCCTGGTTTAGTCTTGGGAGGGTGTATGTGTCTAGAAATTTATCCATTTCTTCTAGATTTTCTAGTTTATTTGCGTAGAGGTGTTTATAGTATTCTCTGATGCTAGTTTGTATTTTTGTGGGATTGGTGGTGATATTCTCTTTATCATTTTTTATTGCATCTATTTGATTCTTCTCTCTTTTCTTCTTTATTTATCTGGCTAGTGGTCTATCTATTTTGTTGACCTTTTCGGAAAACCAGCTCCTGGATTCGTTGATTTTTTTGAAGGGTTTTTTGTGTCTCTATCTCTTTCAGTTCTGCTCTGATCTTAGTTATTTCTTGTCTTCTGCTAGCTCTTGAATTTGTTTGCTGTTGCTTCTTTAGTCTTTTAATCTCTCAGCATTTGCTTCTCTGTAAAGGAATTTTTTATTTTTTATTTATTTATTTTTTTGAGATGGAGTCTTTCTCTGTCACCCAGGCTGGAGTGCAGTGGTACGATCTTGGCTCACTGCAACCTCCGCCTCCTGGGTTCAAGCAATTCTACTGCCTCAGCCTCCCAAGTAGCTGGAACTACAGGCACTTGCCACCACACCACCATACCTGGCTAACTTTTTTAGTAGAGACGGGATTTCACTGTGTTAGCCAGAATTGTCTCGATCCCCTGGCCTCGTGATCCGCCCACCTCAGCCTCCCAAAGTGCTGGGATTATAGGTGTGAGCCACCCTGCCAGGCCTGTAAAGGATTTTATTTCTCCTTCACTTACGATGCTTAGTTTTGCTGGATATGAAATTCTGGTTTGAAAATTCTTCAAGAATGTTGAACTTTGTCCCCTACTCTCTTCTGGCACGTAGGGTTTCTGCAGAGAGATCTGCTGTTATTCTGATGAGTTTCCCTTTGTGTGTAACCTGACCTTTCTCTCTGGCTGCCCTTAACATTTTTTCCTTCATTTCAACCTTGGTGAATCTGATGATTATGTGTCTTGGGGTTGCTTGTCTCAAGGAATATGTTTGTGGTGTTCTCTGTATTTCCTGAATGTGACTGTTGGCCTGTCTTGCTAGGTTGGGGAAATTCTCCTAGATAATATTTTCCAACTTGGTTCCATTCTTCCTGTCACTTTCAGTTACACCACTGAAATGTAGATTTGGTCTTTTCACATAGTCCCATATTTCTTGGAGGCTTTGTTCATTCCTTTTCATTCTTTTTTCTTTAATCTTGTCTTGCTTTATTCTTTTGAGTTATCTTCAATCTCTGATATCCTTTCTTGTGCCTGATTGATTCAGCTATTGATACTTGTTTATGCTTCACAAAGTTCTTGTGTTGTGTTTTTCAGCTCTATCAGGTCATTTGTGTTCTTCTCTAAACTGGTTATTCTAGTTAGCAATTCGTCTAACCTTTTTTTAAGGTTCTTAGCTTCTTTGCATTGGATTAGAACATGCTCCTTTAGCTTGGAGGAGTTTGTTATTACCCACCTTCTGAAGCCTACTTCTGTCAATTCATCACACTCATTCTCTGTCCAGTTTTATTCTCTTGCTGACGAGGAGTTGTGATCCTTTGAAGGAGAAGTGGTGTTCTGGTTTTTGGAATTTTCAGCCTTTTTGCGCTGGTTTCTCCCCATCTTCGTGGATTTATCTACCTTTGGTCTTTCAAGTCAGTGACCTTTGGCTGGGGTTTTTGAGTGAACTTCCTTTTTGTTGATTTTGATACTATTCCTTTCTG
Source organism: Macaca fascicularis (assembly GCF_037993035.2). Lineage (NCBI taxonomy): Eukaryota > Metazoa > Chordata > Mammalia > Primates > Cercopithecidae > Macaca > Macaca fascicularis. Next base: position 153,391,438 of record NC_088379.1, read on the forward strand.
TTTGTTAGCTTTCCTTCTAACAGTCGGGCTCCTCTGCAGCAGGTGTGCTGGAGGTTGCTGGAGGTCCACTCCAGACGCTGTTTGCCTGGGTATCACCAGCAGAGGCTGCAGATCAGCAAAGTTTGCTTCCTGTTCCTTCATCTGGAAGCTTTGTCCCAGAGGGGCACCCACCAGATGTCAGCCAGAGCTCTCCTGTATGAGGTCTCTGTCGCTCCAATTAGGAGGTGTCTCCCAGTCAGGATACACGGGGTCAGGGACCCACTTGAGGAAGCAGTCTGTCCCTTATCAGAGCTCAAATGCTATGCTCAGAGATCTGCTGCTCTTTTCAGAACTGCCAGGCGGGGACATTTAAGTCGACTGATGCTGGGCCCACAACCGCCCCTTCCCTCAGGTGCTCTGTCCCAGGGAGGTAGGGGTTTTATCCGTAAGTACCTGACTGTGGCTGCTGCCTTTTTTGCAGAGATGCCCTGCCCACAGAGGAGGAAATCTAGAGAGGCAGTCTGGCCGAAGTGGCCTTGCTGGGCTCCAGTGGCCTCCTCCCAGTTTGAACTTCCTGGCAGCTTTGTTTACACTGTGAGGGGAAAACCGCCTACTCAAGCTTCAGTAATGGCGGATGCCCTTCTGGTCCAGCTCAGACTGCTGTGCTGGCAGCGAGAATTTCAAGACGGTAGATCTTAGCTTGCTGGGCTTCATGGGGGTGGGACCTGCTGAGCCAGACATCTTGGCTTTCTGGCTTCAGCCCCCTTTTCCAGCGGAGTGAATGGTTCTGTCTTGCTGGCATTCCAGGCGCCACTGGGGTATGAAAAATAAACTGTGGCCAGCTCAGTGTCTGCCCAAATGACCGCCCAGTTTTTTGCAGGAAACCCAGGGCCCTGGTCGTGTAGGCACTGTAGGGAATTTCCTGGTCTGCAGGTTGGAAAGATCGTGGGAAAAGTGCAGTATCTGGACCAGAGTGCACCGTACAGTTCCTAACAGCTTCCCTTGGCTAGGAGAGGGAGTTCCATGACCCCTAGAGCTTCCCGGGTGAGGCGATGCCCTATCCTGCTTTGGCTCACCCTCTGTGGGCTGCACTCACTGTCCAACCAGTCCCAATGAGATGGACCAGGTACCTCATTAGGAAATGCAGAAATCACTGCCTGCCCTGTTGATCTCCCTGGGAGATGCAGACCAGAGCCGTTCCTATTTGGCCATCTTGCCAGCACCTCCCTCTCCTCCACCCCCCAATTCTTCATTTTTTTGTAAGGAGTCCTACATTCAATTTTGAAGTTTTACTTCTTATTTCAACTTCTATTGTAGAACAATTGAAACATATACAAAAATAGAGAGAATAATATGATCAACATGTATTCATCATAAGCCTTGAAAATTAACATCCCATGGTCAGTCTTGTTTCATCTTCCCTTTCATTCCCTCCCTGCCCCAGCACTGAATTATTTTGAAGCAAATTCCAGTAATCACATTATTCCATCCTTTACTTCTTTTAAAAATATGACAGAAGTTTTTGACAAAAGAATCTTAATGTGGGGAGATTTAATGATAACACTTTTAACATGACAATTTTTAAAAACTATGACTTTTGATTTATATTTTATTCAATTTTACAGGAAATAGTTATGCAAAGTATCTTTTTATTATAAGAATCCTGCATGTAGAAGTCCAGAGTAATATCAAAGGACACGATAATCAGTCTTGTCCATCTTGTTCGAACACTGAGAGCTAGCTAACAGGAATAAGATATATAAGGAATACAAATGCTGACCAGGTGTCTTAGCTAAAGAACATTTTCTACTCTGCTTATCTAATTCATTTATTTATGTTTTGCCAATCCGATTTCTTAGCAACACTTATTTGCGGAATTTATTTGACTCCAGAATGGTTACTGGATTATTGAGATTTCTGGAAGTGAATAGTTTTGTAGAGCTTTGGATAAAATTAGAACAAAAGAGTCATATGAAAGGGGGAAGAATATGTTGTTGGCAAAATTCACATTTCTTCTCATCTACTCTCTCCTGATATCAGCCTTCCTCTTCCCATGATGAGACTGAGGTTCGTTTTGACACTCCTAAGAAACTAAGAGTGGAGGGCAGGTGAGGAAAGTAAAACGGAGACAACTTAAAAGACATTGAAAGAGCCTGTAATGTGACTCATTCAATGTCTTTATCTCTTTAGTTTATGATGTCTCTCATTGTCTCCTAGAAGGGATTTGTGCTCTCCTCCTGGTTGCTATGATGAAACAGATGTGAAACATTTCATTTTCCTGGATTATGTAGACTTCAGCTGTCATCTCTACTGAGTAACTCAGCCTACGAGGCAGTTCCGTTCAGGTCTTTTGTTATTTTTATTTTTTGTAATAGTGAGAAGAAAAATGATGGCTATAAGGAGAAACGTGCATTTCTAAACCCCAATGAGGAGAGATTCTCAGGTAGAGGGCTACATGATAAGGGGAACCAGAAGTGGCCAGGCTGGAGAAAGGAGCAGCACTCTTTGCTAAATCTGAGAGGGAGGTAAGCAAGTGGTCTGGGGGCTCCAAGAATAGCAGAAATCTCTGCTGACTTCCTCCCTCTTATCTCCTCTACGGACATGGGACCCAAGGTGTCAGGTTTCCAACCTCAGCAGAACCTCCACCCACCTTTCAGCCCTGAAGCCATCATGTGACTTGTACTAGGAGAGTCTATCTGTGGTGATGATGACCAGTGAGGTCTAAACACCAGGGATCTCCCAAATGTTCTCAGCCATATACGAATTTCAGGCCCTACATAGGACCTGGATGAAGGGGGGTGATGGAGCCCCAACAATAACCACAATTGATTTTTCCACACCCTGTTGATCAGATTAAATGTAATTTAGAAAAATAACAAATGTGGCATTTTTTAAACCTGAGATGTAAAATAAAATCCATGACAGCTGTACTGTATACTTTGCCTAATTTACTTTCTCAGAGGTTTGGAAGGAATGCTCAGAAATATTTAGAGGAGTTTCTTTCAGTGAGATTACTTATATTTATGATATAGAATATCTCTTTTTTCCAAGTGTTATGTACTAAATTTCATCTCCCACAGCCCCCTTGCCAAATTCATATATTGAAGCCCCCATTCCCAATGTGACTGTATTTGGAGATAGAGCCTTTAAAGAAGGAATTTAGGTTAAAGAAGGCCATAAGGGTAGAGCCCCAATTCAATATGAACTGTCATTATAAGATGAGGAAGAAACACCAGAAATTCACTTGCCCAGAGAAAAGGCCATGTGAGGACAGAGTGAGAAACTGGTCATTTCCAAGGAGAGAAACCTCAGGAGAAACCAAACCTGATGACACCTTGATCTTGGATGTCTAGCCCCTAGAACCATAAGAAAATACATTTCTGTGGATTAAGCCACCCAGTCTGTGGAACTTTGTTATGGTAGCCCTAGCAGACTAAGACATAATATTTAACACTTTCATGTATAGGTCTTTAGTCTCTGAAAATCTATAATATTTTCCTCTAGTAAAATTCTCTTGCTTTGTGGAATTTTTGTGCACTCTACTAGCTAAAAACATTCACTTTCTGAAAAAGTGTTGCAAAAGGCTACAGAAGATACTGGATACCACTGACCAAACTAATTAGAAAATTAATGCTGCTCAAACAGTGACTAAAAATAACAGGGGGGTGGGTACATATGCAGGATGGGGCATCGCTACTGGAAGTTAAAACAGCAAGTACTTTTCCCTGATACCATGGTAATACAAGCATCATGGTAACCTTTGTTAAAATAAATGTGTTGGGCTGACGCCTGTAATGCCAGCACTTTGGGAGGCCGAGGCGGGTGGATCACTTGAGGTCAGGAGTTCGAGACCAGCCTGGCCAACATGGTGAAACCCCATCTCTACTAAAAATAGAAAAATTAGCCAGGCATGGTGGTGCACATCTGTAATCCCAGCTATTCAGGAGGCTGAGACAGGAAAATCACTTGCACCCAGGAGGCGGAGGTTGCAGTGAGCTGAGATCCTGCCACTGCACTCCAGCCTGGGCGACAGAGTAAGACTCTGCCTCCAGAAAAATGGAAATAAAATAAACAAAATAAAATAAAAGTGCTGAATACATGTTAGTTTATCAGGGAGATGATATTTAATTATAAAAGTTACTTTCCTTCACACATATATGCTGCTGTTATAATTCTGCTTGAAATCTTTAAAGAATGAGAGTCAATCTGCTTTATATTCTAGAGACCTCTAATATTGCTAGTTAAATTTCATATGCTGTCAAAAAATAAGGGAAAGCAAGAAAAACACAAAGACAAGGAATATGTATTACTGAACCATAAGTTCCTAAAAATCGGGGATTTGTTTTTTCCTTGAGATCATCAAACACATTGTTTTGCACATCATTGACATTTATGATTGGTTTAATGCATTGTAACTGACAAAGAAAAGCACACAGCTAATACGACTGTAGAATAAAGACTAAATTTTGCATACAGCATGAGAAATCAATTGTATCACTTTATAATCATACATTGTATATGCATAAAAATATATGAGTAGATTTTAGCTTATTACAGTAATATGCTAACAAAAATCTAGATATTTATAAATATCTAGACATTTCCAAATACCTATGCTATTAAATATTGTGAAGAACAGACATATTATTTGTCCCAATTGGTCACTTTTTATGCAATTTCCTTTTTGTAAAAATATTTGATACATAAAATTTCCTCCTATGTTTAAGAATAAGAACAAACAAGAACAAAGATTAACAGTGTCCAAATTTTTTTAAATAGATCAAGCTGGTAACGCAATAACTTCATTTGCAATTTATCATATATTAGTTGTTAAAACACACACACAAAAAACCCACACAAAAAACCCATTAGTTTTACACACCAGACACACATAGGTTACTACCAAAAGTCAGTGAGAGTAGAACAAAAGTATGTGGTTCTATGTTGTTATGACTGTGTGTGGAAAACTTTCCTTCATTAATCTGCCACTCCACCTCTCTGACACACACCACAAAGTATCCACCACGTGTTAAGGTATAATTGGAACATAAGAGAGGGAATAAAGAACCCGGGAGCCTGGGTGCATAGGAGTGACCTACACTTGAGTGCCGCCACAGAAGTCCAGTGTGTCTGTGTTGGCTGAGTTTTAGCTGTGCTCTCTGCGGGTTGTGCAACCTAATCATAATAAAAATAATAACAACAGAAAGCATTTATTTCATATAGACAAAACATCTTGTGCAAAAAATCTTGTGCTAGGTGGTTTAATTCATTATGTTTAATCCTAAGAAAAACTCAGGGCAAAAGCAAAGCAATGTCTAACTTGGTTTCTGCTCATAAGGAAAAGTCTAGCAATAGGGACTTCCTTAACCAGTGTGAGGACTAGAATTGTCATGGCCATGGATATCATGGATCAACTCAATCATTACCTAAGGTGACTTCCTTGAGGTGGTTACATCAGAACTGGACCTTAAATGATGACTCTAAATTTGTTATGAGGAGAAATGCTGAGCACTTAGGACAGAGGGAACAGATGTCAAAAAGGGTGTAATCGTGATGTAGCATGACACATTCAGGGATATAGCATGAGGTGGCATGACGCATTTCAGGGATATAGCATGATGCAGAATGACACATTAAAGGATATAGCATGAGACAGCATGACACATTCAGGGATATAGCATAAGATAGCATGACACATTCAGGAATATAGCATGATGTTACATGACACATTTCAGGGATATAGCATGAGATAGCATGACACATTCAGTGATACAGCATGGGATAGCATTACACATTCAGGGATATAGCATGAGATGGCATGATGCATTCAGGGATGTAGCATGATGTAGCATGACACATTCAGGGATATAGCATGAGACAGCATGACGCATTTCAGGGACATAGCATGATGTAGAATGACACATTCAAGTATATAGCATGAGATAGCATGACATATTCAGGGATATAGCATAAGATAGCATGACACATTCAGGGACATAGCATGATGTTACCTGACACATTTCAGGGATATAGCATGAGATAGCATGACACATTCAGGGATATAACATGATGTTGCATGACACATTTCAGGGATATAGCATGAGATAGCATGACACAATCAGGGACGAATTCAAGCAAGCCTCAGAGTTTGTCAGATTGCCAGTATATCTCTTTCTTTTTGAAAAGAGAAAACAAAAATAAACAACTCACTAATGTAGTATTTTTTTTTTAATTGAATCCTTTCTATCACCTGTTTGACGTGGTATTATCTTTCTCTGAGGCCTTCAGACGTTCTGGTTTGTAGGACTGTTGGTGGGCAAACTCTTCTGTTCTGTCCCAGAAAGCCCTAATTAAGGTTTTTATAAATCTGGTATTCTTATTTGAAAGTCTCTTACAGTCTACATTAAAAAATCAATATTTATACATAAAAAATAAACTCAATTAGAGATACTTTTTATTCCTCTATATATAGCTAATTTATTTTCGTTCTGTAATTTGCACAAGTACTATAGGATAATAAACTTTGGTCCCCAATCAGCTTTCTCATTTTTAACACAACAAGCAAAATGAGATGATAACTTAACTTCTGAGGAAGAAAGAAAACTTTGTTGTGGTTATATGTATGGATTATTGGTTATGTTTTCTAAATCCAACAGACATAGTAGCATCCAGACTTAAACTCTTTCATATTAGCACACTAGGGTTGTGGTTGCTCATGCTTGTAATTCCAGCACTTTGAGATACCAAGGTGGGTGGATCGCTTGAGTTCAGGAGTTCGAGACCAGCCTGGGCAACATGGTAAAACCCCATCTCTAAAAAAGAAAAAAAAAATTAACCAGGTGTGGTGGCATGTGCCTGTGGCCCCTGCTACTCAGGAGGCTGATTTGGGAGGATCGCTTGAGCCTGCAAGTTCGATGCGCCAGTGAGCTGAGATCGCACCACTGCACTCTAGCCTGGGTGACAGAGTGACAGCCTGTCTCAAAAATAAAAAATAAATAAAAATAATATGAGTACACCATAAATAATGGTGTGCATTTAATAAAGACTGTGATGACTCAAAGTTAAAACCAATACTTTTATTTTTCTGTATTAGAGAAATGCTCACCTTCATTCTAACTTTCCATATGAACAAGCCTCAATAACTGCAATTTTTATGTGAAACCATACTGTTCCCAAAGCACGTATAGGTTGGCAAAAGGCTGAAGAGAGAAGCAGTGGAGACTTGTTTCTTCTGCAAGCAATGTGAGCATATCTACTGGTCTTAGACTGAAGCAGTGGGGTGCAGTTGCAGCAACTTTGCAGTATTTGGCTTCTTGGAAGAGCAGGTTTTTAGGGCACATGTCCCATTTAGGAGTGGCTGGTTCAGTTAATTGCATGGGTGAGGTTTTGCCCACAGGATAGTTTGTTTTTGACTCATTCTCCTTTGTCTTTAGCATCTTTCTCATCCCCGGAAGGCTCTGCCTAGAAAGAAGGATACTGTAGGAACCACAGTGGACTGTACTTCCACAGTTCTGTTTCACAAAGAGCGTCAGTTTCTAGCTATAAAGTTTAGAAGCTGACCTCCCAACCAAGAGGAAGTACTAGCTTTATAATTTGTTCAAGAAACTCTAATCTTAATATTTCAAAGATGTACATGCTTGATAACCTTTTAAACATCAACTAGGTCAGTGATGTATTCAGTAGTAACTACTTTGCATGTTTCTACAATGCAATGTGCTTTAAAAATTACTGAATCGATGGAAAGAAAAGATTACTATCATTTAAAGAGAATTTCATATTGTGCCTCAGAATTCAAGACTGATTTGGTCCACAGGGAAAGGTCAACATACATCCTGATTTCCCTAATAAAATCTTGAAATGTAGCAAGACTCAGTTTAAATAAACTTTCATGTAAATACAGTTACCTAGGTTATGCTCCAAAAATTGCGTTTAATTTTCTTGGCTTAATCAGTTCCTCTGCTTCTACAGTTTATTTGTGGCTCCAGCTCTACAAGCTGGAGAATGTATAAGTTATGCTATGGGTTTTTGCTGGGGAAACCAAGTCATTTCTAGAGTCACAACATGGCCTGAGTGATATGGATTCAACAGATACAAGCGACAAAGCACTTTTTGTGTTATATATAACCATGTGATGCATTTATTGCAGAACTTCCCAGAGGCTTTTGGTCCCAACATGCTGAAAATTGTCTTGCATAGTAAGAGTATGGAGTATGGAGTAAATGGAATAGGGTACACATAGTGACAGAGCCAGGGACTCCAGCTTCCCCTTGCTCCTACCCAGAAGCCTGAGGGCTAAGAGCATCAACATCTTGGGACACTTATAATCTATTCATAGGCACATGGTTGATTTATTTCAAGCTACTTCAATAGATCATTTGCAGTCCACCAACTGGCCGAGTACTCATCACTTGCAGTCAATCACCACGTTTGAATTGAAGAGGACCTAAGAAAACCTTTGGAGTGACCATTCAATTTACAGATCAGACAACTAAGGGAGAAAGCAGTAACATGATAGAGTAGGGAAGGGAGGGACTTTGGAAAGATAACTACTGTTTCATACGTCTGTAATCTTAGTCATGCTCTAAGCCACTCAGAGTCTCCATGTCCTCATCTACAAAATAGAGATAATTATAGCTATCTTGCTATAATATTTTAAAATTAGAGATAATGTATGTGAGTTGCATACCTAGTACAGTAATGTGATACATAATTAATTGCTAATTTGCTAAGTCACTTTCCCCATGTATAGAGTGAGAGTTCAAGCCTCAATTAAAAATCTGTGCCTAGTTCCCAGTTCAGAGTATTGTTTATCTATTGTGGTATCTTGGATATTTCAAACTATTTTGACCCTTTACTTCAATGTGCTTGAGTCTACTAATGTTGTTGTAGCTTACTTCTTTAGTGGTTATCAATTGCCTTGCAACTTTATCTCAGCAAGTAAGTCTGGGGAAAAAGAGATTCTCTTGTAATAATCCTAAAAGCAACCAATATTTGTAGAGCACTTCTAGTTACAGTCTGCTTTCACAGACTTGAAACCTCTGAATAACCTTGAGGAATTTCTACAGTCAGTGTTTTTAACACCGTTAATATACAGATAAGGCAGCTTCAGTCAGTTGTCTGGCCAAGGCCTATTGCGTCTGTGTGATGAACTCAGAGGTCTGCTGTCCTTGATCCTGTGTTTTCATTGCTCTGAGTGTCTCACTGCTGCATCTTGCAGTTGAGTGTAGATGGATACACTGATGGTTCAGACGCCTAACCATACTTACTGGAGCAGGACTTTAAGTGATTAGAAAAGCAGGAATAAGGTGTGAAGTGATGGTGGAGAAGGTAGTTAAAAGGTGTGGTGGAAGCAGATGCAGGAAGAAACTAGTGCCGGGAGCTAAGAAGGCTTCTCCAGATGTTTTCAAGCCATCCAGCATAATTTTAATTTGCTCAAAAGAATAGTGTGATCTGAGGCCTCTGTAAAGTGGCAGGATGCCACCCAACAGTATCACACTTTCCCTTAGGCACAGACTAAGTTTTCTAGTGTTTTGATAAGGTGAAGAAGTATTTTACTAAGTATTGTTTAGCTCTTAAACTCTAAAAAGTTGAAACGAAATATACAAAAAAGTTGAATTGATCCAGTTCAACTAATACTCGTGATAATCTAAATTAATATATGTTATAATTATTTGAAGAACTGATTCATCATGTAGGGTTTCCAAGTTTATTTAACTTGTTTTGAAGACAGAGGAGCTGAACAAAAATAAGAGGTTAAGATTAGTATTAAAAAGAGACTACATATTAGCTTTGTGAGGTCTAAGAAAACGTATGTTGAATGACACCAAAATCAATGCGTAGTTAAAAATAGAGGATTCATCCTGTGAATTCTGCCCTCGAATTCTTCAGTAAGAATTGGTACAGACCCCCTCTCTCTCCTGGAAAGCACAACTTTTTGATCCTTCAACAAATTGCTTGTTCTTGCTAAGTTAATTTTTTGGAGTTATAAGAGGTTGCACTAGTCTTTGGCTTAACATTTTATTTTAAACTACTTTAGTAGAATGGTGTAGGTAACAAATGGTAGAAATAATCTTAATTTATTGCACCTATAATATATATATCAAATATTCTCCTGTACTTTGTGTTCATGTGTGCACATAATCTCCAGTCTACATGACAGGAGTCCCCCCGTTATCTTCAGCTTTACCTTCCAAGGCTTCGGTTACCTGTGGTCAACAATGCCCCAAAATATTAAATGGAATATTCAATTCCAGAAGTAAACAATTCATAACCTTTAAATTGCTAGCCATTCCGAGTAGAGCGATGAAGTCTCCCATGTAGAATGTGAATAATCCTCTGTCCAGTGTATCCATGCTGTATGTGCCACCTGCCTGCTACCGTAGAGAAAAAAACCCCAGCACATATGGGGTTTGAGTGTATCCATGGTTTCAGACATCCCCTGGGAATGTTGTAATATATTTTCCTCTGATAAGGGTTAGGGGGAGGATTACTGTACATCCAGGCAGAGTGAGCATTGTAAGTCTTATTTTATATAAAAGGAAACTGAGGCTCAGTTCATTGTGATTGGCTTAGAGTAGAACCCAGCCTTGTCTAACTCAAAAGCCTGTGAAGAAGGATCTTTCACCATTCACATGGTGTAGAGGGGGTGTAGAGATGTTAACATTCAGGAATCCCGTTTAAAAACACAGTTTAAGTACACTTATTTATTCCACAAATACTTACTGAGATTTTATTAAGTTCCAGGTATTGTTATAAGAACTGAGTCTACGTTAATAAACAAAACCAATAGAGGCCCCAATTCTCATGGAGTTCTCCTATCTTGTTGGGGAGTTACGTGGTTAACTATTCTTGTAAGGAGAAATACGTAAATGCCTGTTACTGTAAGTCCTCAAAGTTTACTTTAAGAAAAGAAAAATAATAATTATTAAAAAAAATTAGAACAGAATGCAGCCATTTTCATTCTTGCATTTTGTCTGTAATGAAGATATTTCTTATAGAGACATACTTTCAACCCCATCTTTAAAAGATAAAGTAATTCCTCCCTAGTAGACTTAGCCCTGAATATCCTTTGTGAGGACTCACCAAAAGGCATTTCCTAACTCCCCTGTCTCGGAGTTAGGATCTCTGACTACAGAAAATACTTAATTACACTGAGAATGAAAAATAGCTAAGACTATTTTAATCTTTGTAATGAAGCCACTTAAAATACTGATTGCATGAGAAACAAAGGTATGCTATTTCCAGGAACTGACTTTTTTATGATTCATATTTCTAACATTGTTATTAGTCAGCAGAGAATTAAACATGCTCTCTGAGTGTTTATTTATTTTAAGAAATGCAGACTAATGAAGAGTAACATTTATGTATCTAATTAATAGTTAACATTGCAGTCGCTCCTCAATATATGCTTTCTTTCATTGTAAAACATAATTAAACCATCTACTATTTATTGTCCTAGGTACCAACTAATGAGATTTGTGGTACTTAATCTATCCTTGATCTCATCTCTCTGGCAGCCTCTCTGCCTTATTCACATTAATTTTGGTTCCAACAGTCACTACAGATTCTTCCATTCATTACTAACCCCAACTTAGCTTGGATGCACCTGTTCATATTACAAATGCATCTCAAAGTGAAAGATAATCATACTCAATTGCCACTCTTCCTGAGAGTGAAATAGCTGTCAGTCAAGTGGAGAACCTCACTGTGGAATTTTCATTTTCCTTTAAACTGGGCTTAATGTAACTAGACTTGCCCAGATGTGCCTGAGAAAGAGTGTCAAAAGGAAAAGATCAAAATACAGGCACTAATGAAGCCAAGAATAGTTGCTTATTGTTCTTGACTCTTAGATCCTTTTTTTTAATGACATGACAGGCTGACAAGAATTTAAGTGCTTGCCTTTCTTGACAAAGGCTAACTCAGTGTGTTGACATAATTGTGCAAAAGTACCTTACTGAAGTGCCAAATATAACAACAAGGTATAAGACCCGATTGATCTTGCATTGACAAATACAATTCAATCTTTCTTAAGATTTGGCAGCTAATAAAAATTATTCCTAAGAGGTTTTAGAAATTCACACCATGTGAGACAAATCTTGCCTTCATTTCACTTGACATTTTCATGTTTTATGCTTAGCTGTCTTTTGGACATCATCTATTGTGGTATCAACTTTCCATTATTTACTCAACTCTTATTGATATTTTTATTACCCTTTTTACTCTATTTTACTTATAGCCTCACATTCAGAATTTGCAAAAGAGAAAGGTCATTTAAATAAAACTTTCAATAGCCTAACTTCCTGACTTGTGGGTTGGAAGTTATTCTGCCAACTTTCTCCAAGTACAAGAAGTGACCTCAGATGGTAGAGACCATTGCCATCACATTAAATAGATGACTCACACTTTGTGTATTTCCAGGATGGAGAGTTATTTCCTCCTGTGTTGCTTCCCATGTAGGCAGAGCAGAGAGGTCATCCTCTCACTACTCCCTGACTTCAAAGGAAATTCTAAATTTCAAAGCAAATATTACACATGCACACACATATAAAAATTTATTTAGATTTCTGTATCTAGATTTCCATATAAATCTTATCTGTATTACTACATATAGAGACTTAAATAAGAAATAGATATAGACACTTACATAGAGACATCTATCTATATCTTGAAATTTTGAGAAAAAAGGGCAGTTATTCAATTCACAGTGTAGAAGAACAAATACTGAACTGTAAGTTAGAAAACCTGGTCACTTATTAGTCATAGGTCCTTAAACAATACATGAAACATCACTAAACCCAGAGTAGTTTACTCATTGGTATAATAATGATAATAACTCCTGTCCTATGTACTACGTTATTGCAATCCTAAAATAATTATATGTAAAAGTGATTTAAAACCCTTGAAGCCCCCTGCAACAGTAAATTTTTTAAAATTATTTTTTTATTATACTTTAAGTTGTGGAATACATGTACAGAACATGCAGGTTTGTTACATGGGTATACACGTGCCATGGTGGTTTGCTGCACCCATCAACCCATCATCTACATTAGGTATTTCTCCTAATGTTATCCCTCCCCCAGACCCCCACCCCATGACAGGCCCTGGTGTGTGATGTTCCCCTCCCTGTAGCCATATGTTCTCATTGTTCAATTCCCACCTATGAGTGAGAACATGTGGTGTTTGGTTTTCTGTTCCTGTGTTAGTTTGCTGAGAATGATGGTTTCCAGCTTCATTTATGTACCTGCAAAGGACATGAACTCATGCTTTTTTATGGCTGCATAGTATTCCATGGTGTATATGTGCCACATATTCTATATCCAGTCTAACTTTGATTGACATTTGGGTTGGTTCCAAGTCTTTGCTATTGTGAACAGTGCTGCAATAAACATATGTGTGTATGTGTCTTTATAGTAGAATGATTTATAATCCTTTGGGTATATACCCAGTAATGCAATTGCTGGGTCAAATGGTATTTCTGGTTCTAGATCCTTGAGGAATTGCCACACTGTCTTCCACAAGTTGATCTAATTTACACTCCCACGAACAGTGCAAAAGCATTTCTATTTCTCCACATCCTCTCCAGCATCTGTTGTTGCCTGACTTTTTGCTGATTGCCATTCTAACTGGCTATGGTTTTGATTTGCATTTCTCTAATGACCAGTGATGATGAGCATTTTTTCATGTGTCTGTTGGCTGCATAAATGTCTTCTTTTGAGAAGTATCTGTCCATATCCTTTGCCTACTTTTTGATGGGGTCGTTTGTTTTTTTCTTGTAAATTTGTTTGAGTTCTTTGTAGTTCTGGATATTAGCCCTTTGTCATATGGATAGATTGCAAAAATTTTCTCCCATTGTGTAGGTTGCCTGTTCACTCCGATGATAGTTTCATTTGCTGTGCAGAAGCTTTTTAGTTTAATGAGATGCCATTTGTCATTGTTGCCTTTGCTTTTGGTGTTTTGGTAATGAAGTCTTTGCTCATGCCTATGTCCTGAATGGTATTGCATAGGTTTTCTTCTAGGGTTTTTATGGTTTTAGGTCTTACATTTAAGTCTTTAATCCATCTTGAGTTAATTTTTGTATAAGTTGTAAGGAAGGGGTCCAGTTTCAGTTTTCTTGCATATGGCTACCCAGTTTTCCCAACATCATTTATTAAATAAGGAATCCTTTCCCCATTGCTTGTTTTTGTCAGGTTTGTCAAAGATCAGATGGTTCTAGATGTGTGGCATTATTTCTGAGGCCTCTGTTCTGTTCTATTGGTCTGTATCTCTGTTTTGGTACCAGTACCATGCTGTTTTGGTTACTGTAGCCATTTAGTACAGTTTGAAGTCAGGTAGTGTGATGTCTCCCACTTTGTTCTTTTAGCTTAAGATTTTCTTGGCTATACAGGCTCTTTTTTGGTTCCATATGAAATTTAAAGTAGTTTTTTTCTAATTCTGTGAAGAAAGTCAGTGGTAACTTGATCAGGATAGAACTGAATCTATAAATTACTTTGGGCCAGATGGCCATTTTCACGATATTGATTCTTCCTATCCATGAACATGGAATGTTTTTCCATTTATTTGTGTCCTGTTTTATTTCCTTGAGCGGTGGTTTGTAGTTCTCCCTGAAGAGGTCCTTCACATCCCTTGTAGTTTGTATTCCTAGGTGTTTTATTCTCTTTGTAGCAATTGTGAATGGGAGTTCACTCATGATCTGGCTCTCTGTTTGTCTGTTATTTGTGTATAGGAATGGTTGTGATTTTTGCACATTGATTTTGTCTTGAGAATTTGCTGAAGTTGCTTATTAGCTTAAGGAGGTTTTGAGCTAAGACAATGAGGTTTTCTAAATATACAATCATGTCATCTGCAAACAGACACAATTTGACTTCCTCTCTTCCTGAGAGAGGCAGCCTTGTGAGAGATGGCATCCTTGTCTGGTATTGGTTTTCAAAGGGAACACTTCCAGCTTTTGCCCATTCATTGTGATATTGGCTATGGGTTTGTCATAAATAGCTCTCACTATTTTGAGATACGTTCCACCAATACCTAATTTATTGAGAATTTTTAGCATGGAAGGGTGTTGAATTTTATCGAAGGCCTTTTCTGCATCTATTGAGATAATCATGTGGTTTTTGTGTTGGTTCTGTTTATGTGATGGATTATGTTTATTGATTTGCTTATGTTGAACTTGACTTGCTTCCCAGGGATGAATTTCACTTGATCATGGTGAATAAGCTTTTTGATGTGCTGCTGGATTCAGTTTGCCAGTATTTCATTGATGATTTTCACATCGATGTTCATCAGGGATATTGTCCTGAAATTTTCTTTTTTTGTTGTGTCTCTGCCAGGTTTTGGATCAAGATAATGCTGACCTCATAAAATAAGTTAGGGAGGATTCCCTCTTTTTCTAATATATGGAATAGCTTCAGAAGGAATGGTACCAACTCCCCTTTGTACCTCTGGTAGAAATCGGCTGTGAATCCATCTGCTCCTGTGCTCTTTTTGGTTGGTAGGCTATGAATTGCTGACTCAATTTCAGAACTCATTTTTGGTCTATTCAGGGATTCGACTTCTTCCTGATGTAGACTTGGGAAGGTGTACATGTCCAGGAATTTATCCATTTCTTCTAGATTTTCTAGTGTATTTGAGTACAGGTGTTTGTAGTATTTTCTGATGGCAGTTTATATTTCTGTGGGATCAGTGGTGATATCCCCTTTATCATTTTTATTGTGTCTATTTGATTCTTCTCTCTTTTCTTCTTTATTATTCTGGCTAGTGGTCTATTTTGTTAATGTTTTCAAAAAACTAGCTCCTGGATTCATTCATTTTTTTCAAGGGTTTTTTGTGTCTCTATCTCTTTCAGTTCTGTTCTTACTGTAGTTATTTCTTGTCTTCTGGTAGCTTTTGAATTTGTTTACTCCCACTTCTTTAGTTATTTTAATTGTGATATTAAGGTGTGGATTTTAGATCTTTCCTGCTTTCTCCTGTGGGCATTTAGTGCTATAAATTTCCCTCTAAACACTGCTTTAGCTGTGTCCCACAGATTCTAGTACACTGTGTCTTTCTTCTTACTGGTTTCAAAGAACTTACTTATTTCTGCCTTAATTTCATTGTTTAGCCAGTAGTCATTCAGAAGCAGGTTGTTCAGTTTCCATGTCGTTGTGTGGTTTTGAGTGGGTTTCTTAATCCTGAGTTCTAATTTGATTGCACTATGGTCTGAGAGATTGTTTGTTATGATTTCTGTTCTTTTGCATTTGTTAAGGAGTGTTTTACTTCCAATTATGTGGTCAATTTTAGAATAAGTGTGATGTGGTGCTGAGAAGAATGTATACTCTGTTGATTTGGGGTGGAGAGTTCTGTAGATGTCTATTAAGTCTGCTTGTTGGTCCAGAGCTGAGTTCAAGTCCTGAATATCCTCGTTAATTTTCTACCGCATTGATCTGTCTAATATTGATAGTGCGGTGTAAAGTCTCCCACTATTATTGCGTGGGGGTCTAAGTCTTTATGTAGATCTTTAAGAACTTGCTTTATGAATCTGGGTGCTCCTGTATTTGGTGCATATATATTTAGGATTGTTAGCTCTTCTTGTTGCGTTGATCCCTTTAACATTATGTAATGCCCTTCTTTGTCTCTTTTTTTCTTTGTTGGTTTAAAGTGTGTTTTATCAGAGACTAGGATTGCAACCCTTGCTTTTTTTTTTTTCATTCCATTTTCTTGGTTAATCTTCCTCCATCCATTTATTTTGACCCTATGTGTGTCTTTGCATGTGAGATGGGTCTCCTGAATACAGCACACTGATGGGTCTTGACTCTTTATCCAATTTGCCAGTCTGTGTCTTTTAATTGGGGCATTTAGCCTGTTTACATTTAAGTTTAATATTGTTATGTGTGAATTTGATCCTGTCCTTATGACGCTAGCTGGTTATTTCGCCTGGTAGTTGATGCAGTTTCTTCATAGTGTCGATGGTCTTTACAAGTTGATATGTTTTTGCAGTGGCTGGTACTAGTGTTTCCTTTCTATATTTATTGCTTCCTTCAGGAGCTCTGGTAAGGCAGGCCTGGTGGTAACAAAATCTCTCAGCATTTGCTTTTCTGTAGAGGATTTTATTTCTCCTTTGCTTATGAAGCTTAGTTTTGCTGGATATGAAATTCTGGGTTGAAAATTCTTTTCTATAAGAATGTTGAATATTGGTCCCCACTCTCTTCTGACTTGTAGGGTTTCTGCAGAGAGATCTGCTGGTAGTCTGATGGGCATCCCTTTGTGGGTAACCTGACCTTTCTCTCTGGCTGCCCATAACATTTTTTCCTTCATTTAATCCTTGGTGAATCTGATAATTATGTGTCTTGGGGTTGCCTTTCTCGAGGAGTATCTTTCTGGTGTTCTGTGTATTTCATGAATATGAATGTTGGCCTGTCTTGCTAAGTTGGTATGTCCTCCTGGATAATATCCTGAAGTATGTTTTCCAACTTGTTTCCATTCTCCTCATCACTCTTAGGTACACCAATCAAATGCAGGTTTGGTCTTTTCACATAGTCCCATATTTCTTGGAGGCCTTGTTCATTCTTTTTCGTTCTTTTTTCTCTAATCTTGTCTTCATGCTTTATTTCATTAAGTTGATCTTCAATCTCTGATATCTTTTCTTCCTCTTGATCGTTTCAGCTATTGATACTTGGGTATGCCTCACAAAGTTTTCATTCTGTGTTTTTCAGCTCTATCAGGCCATTTATGTTCTTCTCTAAACTGGTTATTCTAGTTAGCAATTTGTCTAACCTTTTTCCAAGGTTCTTAGCTTCCTTGCATTGGGTTAGAACATGCTCCTTTAGCTTGGAGGAGTTTGTTATTACCCACCTTCTGAAGCCTACTTCTGTCAATTCATCAAACTCATTCTCTGTCCAGTTTTGTTCCCATGCCCTGGAGGAATTGTGATCCTTTGTAGGAGAAGAGGCGTTCTGGGTTTTGGAATTATCAGCCTTTTTGAGCTGGTTTCTCCTCATATTCGTGGATTTATCTACCTTTGGTCTTCAATGCGGGTGACCTTCAGATGGGGTTTTTGTGTGGATGTCCTTTTTGTTGATGTTGATGCTATTCCTTTCTGTTTGTTAGTTTTCCTTCTAACAGTCAGGATCTTCTATGGGAGATGTGCAGGAGTTTGCTGGACGTCCACTCCAGACCCTGTTTGCCTGGGTATCCCCAGCAGAGACTGCAGAACAGGAAAGACTACTATCTGCTCCTTCCTCTGGAAGCTTCATCCCAGAGAGGCACCTGCCAGATTCTAGCTGAAGCTCTTCTGTGTGAGGTATCTGTTGACCCCTGTTGGGAGGTGTCTCCTTGTCAGGAGGCACAGGGCTCAGCGAGCCACTTGAAGAGACAGTCTGACCCT
Source organism: Macaca fascicularis (assembly GCF_037993035.2). NCBI lineage: Eukaryota > Metazoa > Chordata > Mammalia > Primates > Cercopithecidae > Macaca > Macaca fascicularis. The sequence goes on from NC_088379.1 coordinate 153,409,772, forward strand.
TAGCAGAGCTTTAGCACTGTGCTGGGAGATCTGCTGCTCTCTTCAGTGCTGGCAGGCAGGAATGTTTAAGTCTACTGAAGCTGTGCCCACTGCTGCTCCTTCCCCCAGGTGCTCTGTCCCTGGGAGATGGGAGTTTTATCTATAATCCTCAGACTGCAGCTGCTGCCTTTCTTTCAGAGATGCCCTTCCCAGAGAGAAGGAATCTAGAGAGACAGTCTGGCTATAGTGGCTTTGCTGGCCTGTGGTGGGCTCGACCTAGTCTGAACTTCCCCCACAGCTTTGTTTACAGTGTGAGGGGAAAACAGCCTACTCAAGCCTCAGTAATGGCAGATGCCTCTTCCCCCACTAAGCCAAGCATCCCAGGTTGACATCAGACTTCTGTGCTGGCAGCAAGAATTTCAAGCCAGTGGATCTTAGCTTGCTGGGCTCCATGGGCATGGGATCCACTGAACTATACCACCGCGCTTCCTGACTTCAGCCCCCTTTACAGGGGAGTGAACGGTTCTGTCTCATTGCTATTCCAGGCACCACTGGGTATGAAAATAATCTCATGCCGCTGGCTCAGTGTCTGCCCAAATGGCCACCCAGTTTTGTGCTTGAAACCCAGGGCCCTGATGGTGTAGGCACCCGAGGGAATCTCCTGGTCTGCAGGTTGAGAAGACCATGGGAAACATGTAGTATCTGGGCTGGAATGCACCATTCCTCAGGGCACAGTCCCTCGTGGCTTCCCTTGGCTAGGGGACTCCTTGCCTTTCCCGGGTGAGACAATACCCCACTCTGCTTCCCTGACTCCTTGCCTTTCCCGGGTGAGACAATACCCCACTCTGCTTTGGCTCACCCTCCGTGGGCTGCAGTCACTGTCTAACCAGTCCCAATGAGATGAGCCAGGTACCTCAGTGGGAAATGCAGAAATCACCTGCCTTCTCTGTTGATCTTGCTGGGAGCTGCAGACCAGAGATGTTCCTATTCGGCTATTTTGCCAGCCACCAGTAAAGTTTTGTTATTAAATATGAAAGCTTCTTTTACTTGCCTGCAGTGGTCATAGACTTAGTTTAAGTTCCTTAAGGATCTCTGCTACAGAATCCTGTTGGAAGCCAAAGGAAAACATGATTTTATGTATAAAAATATTTGTTTTATCTATAACAAACAGCTACAGGAACAAGAAATGCAGTTGGGTGCATAATTATGCATAGAAGAATATTTATAAGTGAGGTTAAAAAAATGTTAGCATTGTACCCTATTTGAGGGAGGAATTACACATTTCAGGGTGAAAAGCGTGAGCTGCGGGAGATCTCTGTTCGCTGGTGCCAGGACAGCTGTGTGTTTATCTCAGTAGTCTGGCCAACTGGTATCAGCTCTGCTATCACTGATCCCTGCTTCTCCCTCTGCTGTTCTGTGAAAGCCATACAGAATCTCAGCATGGACTTATAGCAAACTGTAGTTTGAATTTTCTCCTACCAAATACATTGGCAGTCGGAAATGACCAATTAAACGGAACACTGAGGTAGATTAAATCTGAACTGATTTGGGTTCACCCCTTAGACATTAGGATTAGTACCTATTTTCATGCCTGTTAGTTCATGCTACACTTGATTCACTAGTAAGCACCAGGCTCTATCTCCTGAAATAACCAGCACACTCTATGTTCAGCTTCGTTTAGAGCCATTCATCTTATCTTTCCTTTTTTCCTACATTGGCGAAAGAAACCAAAGTATGTTTGATGGTATTTTTACATTTTCATAATGAGCCTGCACAAATGTGTGCTGCCTACTGGCTACACTCTCACACGGATGTTCCCAGATAATCCCAAACACCACCTACAGCAATAAGTCACATGCCCTTTTTCGGGGCCCAGTTCAGAATGGCCAAGTGCTGCTGTGCCTGTTAGTTTGTCCATGGCAGCTGGTTGGTGCTATGTTTCCATGCTGGTGTGCTTGCTGAAATTCTGCCCAATCTCTGAAGGTGGTGTTTTTTCAATCATAATTTCTAGGTCATATACTATGTATATGTTTAGGGCTTGGAGCAGAGAAGAATTCTTGATATTTTTATAGTTCTGAACTACCTTCTCCAAAATCCAATATCATATTAGTATTAGTCAGTAACCATGTCTCCATTCCAAATATTTTGATATCTCTTTTTTTGAAAGGAGGTAGCAAAAACATTTCTGTCATGGGTAAGTGTGTAGAGACCACTGGAATAAATCTGCGACATTTTCCTGCCAAGATGTGGCATATTAAGTTTAATTGAGATCGAATGAAGTCATTTTAAAATGAATAGAATAGCAGCAAGTAATAAAACTATGGTAGTGTTTTCACACGTATTCTGGTATTCATCTATTCACAAGTCTACTTTTCACTCGCTGAAAAGGAAAATGGTGACTCTATCTGTGATATATTAATTATGTTTCCTAGAACCACAAATTCAAGTTCAATTACACTTGGTTAAGTCTTACATCTTTGTTATAAATAATTTATATTTTCCAAAATTTCCTGGTCAGAAGCTTTGCATAACATTCGAAAGATGAACCTCTCTGTTTCATCCATGAGTAAAATGCAGTGAAAATTTTCAGAAAGGTTGCATTCCATCTTAATGTTCATGGGTAGAGTTTCTGGAATGCTGCTAAATATCTTAAGAAGTATTTCTTACCAACATATTTAATGTTATACATTTAGAAGAATTTAGCTTAGTGGCAGTATTAAATATTTTTAAAAATTCATAACTATAAAAATGTACCTTTATGCAATACTTGCATTCTTGAAATTTTGCTTTTCCACATTTCTAGAAATAGAATATTTTTTTGAATGATTTAAAACAATTTCAAAAATATATTTTCATACAGATTTATCTTTCAAATATTATAAAAGTAATTTTTCAAAAGGTGATGTCTCTTCTTTGTGGATTTTTCTTCCAAAAGTCTACAATAAATATGAATTGCTTTTGCTATAAGAAAACATTTAATTTCTTATAAATTTTATAAGTTTCAAGCAATCTAAATATCCAACATAAGATCAAACTGTTACATCTTCATACAGGGAATTAATATCCAGTAATTATGAGTTTATATGGCAGAGGCTATTTAATGACAGAAAATATAAATAATATATCACATGATAAAAGCTTGCTGCAAAATAGAAAAAAACTAAATTTCGGAAAGAAAACAATACAAAGGTACACATAAAAAAAGAAAAGAAAATATACACAATGAATTCTTAACTGTAGTTGCCTCAGAGTGGTAGAAAGATGGATGATTTTGCTCTCTTTAAAACTTTCTACATTTTCCAAATTTCTCTGAGAATTATATACTATTTTACATACAGGAAATGCAATATTTTGAAATAAAACAGTATATATGTAGTGCTTATATACTTTTTTTTTTTTCTTTTTTGGTCACCCAGGCTGTAGTGCAGTGGCGCGATCTCAGCTCACTGCAACCTCTGCCTTCTGGGTTCATGTGATTCTCCTGCCTCAGCCTCCCAAGTAGCTGGGAATACAGGCACACAGCACCACACCCAGCTAATTTTTTTGTATTTTTAGTAGTGACGGGGTTTCACCTTCTTGGCCAGGATGGTCTTGATCTCTTGACCTCGTGATCCACCCGTCTCTGCCTTCCAAAGTGCTGGGATTACAGACGCGAGCCACCGCGCCCGCTCAGCCATATACATCTTTAAGAATTCTGTATTTTTACAGGCATGACAAGGAGAGTGCGGCTGATCCAGGCATTGGGATTTGAACAAGCAAATTCACAGAAGTGTGAAAGAGGACATCACATTCAGTAAATGGCAAGGAGGTCTATAGTGTTGAAGACACATATGGGCCTCGATCATGTAAGAGGACAGGAGCTATGCCAAGAAATTTAGTCTCTATGCAGGGTGACCATACAGACTTGTTTACCTCTGAGAGTCCCAACTTAGTCCTATTATGGCTGTATAATTGTTAATAACACCAAATTATCAAAATTGCCTGGATTCAGATGATAAATTAAGTGGTTACCTTATTTAGCCACTGGGAAACCACTGAAGAGTTATTACCAGGGGATTAACACAGCCAGACTTACAGTCTGGAAAGAGATCCTTGGCTGCATCCTGAAAAGTGCATTTGGGGGGCTGTAGGACTACGAGAAGGAAGATCAGTTAGGATACTGTTGCAAAGTTTACAGGAACTAAGGCAGTAGCAATAGGGTTAGAGTAGAGACAAGAAAGATGGATATGGAAGAGCAGGTTTGGACGTTCACGTAAGGTAAGTTCGAGGCATTTTAAGACAGAGATGAGTTATTGTGATGCCATTTGTGGAAAGTTCTAGAGCAGCACTATCCAATAGAACTTTTGGCATTGACAGAAATGTTTTATATTTGTTCTGTCCAGTATGGTAACCGGTAAGCACATGTGGCTAGTGGGAACTTCAAATTAAGTTTTAAGTTATATTAAGTATTAATTAACTTAAATTTATGGAATAGCCATATGTGTCTAGTGGCTTTTGTATTAGGCAGCACAACTCTAGATATTTATCTGCTAGGGTATGAGAGAGACCTGGGCTAAAGTGTAATATTGTGAGGGATCAGTTAGGTGCCAACTTAATAGATGCACTGGCCAGAGGAGCTTGGATATTGAGAAAAGAGCAGGATACCATATTTAAGGGATTGACAGAGGAGGAGAAGACTGAAAAGGAAGGCTAAAGATTAGTCAAAGGGTTGGGGAAAGGCCTAGGAGAGGAAGCTGGTTTGGTAATCAAAGAGACTGACGGTGTCAAGGACTACTTAACAGTGATGAAAGATTTTATGCTTTATGTACTTACCAACTAAGATAAAGACACTTTGGAAATACTGAAGTAAAGAGATTATAGAGGTAGAATTTTATATATATATAAAATATATATTTTGAGACATTATATAGATTTTTTTATATATATATACATTCATCTTTTAATTGTCATTTTATAGCTCCCCACCATAGCTGCCCTTCATCCTTACCTTCGATGATGACATTTGCTGGCTTCAGGGGAACCAGGGAACAAAGCTGGGACCTGGCAGCCCCACTACACTGCCAGCTGGGGAGAGCAAGTCACAGTTACAAATTATCACAACAATTAGTGCCTTTACTTGGGGGCTCTGCAAATTGAGAAGGCCCCAGCTCCTCATTGTACAGGGGTCTATTTGGCAGTGACCTTTCTCTGGATATGATGATATTCCTTCAGCCTGAGGGAATTGATGTTGATGAACCCGGTGGCATCAATTGGCTCATAATCACCCTGCACGTTCATGCTCACCAGTTCCTCATTGTAGAGAGACAGTGGGAACTCCTGGCCAAGGATGTACACCTGGTCCTTGAGGACAGCCACCTGCACTTTCCCTTCCACTCGCTCCTGGGACTTGGCGATGCTGTGGTGGACAAATTCACACTCAGGGCTGTGCCAGAAACCAGTATATATCAGCTTAGCAAATTTCAAACCCAGGCCTTGTTTGATTTGGCGCACTTCCGGTCCATGGTGAAGGCCTCCATATCTAAATAGGTGTGGTAAAGGATGGTGCCTGTGGGGTCTTGCAGATACCTCAAGACTTCATTCTAATGAAGCGGCTCTCTACGATGTCAGTGCGGCCCACACCGTGCTTGCCTGCGACTTGACTCAGGTACCATGAGGAGCTCCAAGGAGGTCTGGTGGGTGGTGCTATCCTTGACGTTGGTCATCTTCACGGGTCCCCTTTTGTGAAGTCGATCTCGAGAATGTCAGGGGTGTTGGGGGCGTTGGCCGGGTCCTGGGTCTTCGTGTAGAGACCTGGAGGTGCTTGGTTTTTGGTATTTTGATGGGCTTAGGCGTTGACTAAGGGGAGATATTGTAGGTGAAGACTTTTCTCTGAGAGTAAAGTTATACAGACTCTATAAAGGTTGAAATATGAAAACTCAGTCTCATTCTGCCACTTTCTACCATGCCCAAATCCTTAAGGAACTGCATAGCTGACTTCTTGATGCAGCTATTTTCCTAAGAATTGATGGCTTGTGCCAGCCAGGAAGGAAACCTGCTTCACAGGTATAAGGAACTGCTTTTTTTCCCCCTTCTTTGGTGATGTAAGGCAAGAACCTGGAAGTTTGTTCACCATTTCAGTAGGGCAACTGCAGTGAGGGGCCAGCAATGAAAGAAAGGTGGAACCCAAGAAAGGAAGACAGAATCAAAATATCCTCTGCCCTTCCCATCCCCAAATAAGAATAATTGTTGAAGCAAAACTTACAGATAAAAGTTTATTTTAGGAGCATTAGGACTGGAAAGATGCAAACAGCTATGTGTTGATCTGTAAACTTTCTTTTGGAGGGAGGGTCAATATGATGTGGTGGAATAAATAATTGAACTGGATTTCCATTCAGTAGACTTGAGTTCTAGTGTTGTTTCTATTGTTGATAAACCAAGTGGCCTCAGTATGCATGCCACTTAGTTATTTGGATCACAGTTACTTGTAAAAGTAGATTAGTGTTCAAGTTTATGTTTTTTTAACTTTAAAACTCTATTAGGGTAAAGTTAAAATTAAGGTAAAGTTAAAACTCTATTAGCCAAGTTAAAATGATATCTAACATGCTAAAATAAATCTGGATGCATGAAACCCATGTCAAATTTTGTTGACCTGCATGATAAAATTTTACTCACTGTTTCAATGGATGCATTTTAAATGACTTTATAAGATACCAGTGTTAAAATGGATAGTATGGAGATACACTGAGTTATGGAAAGTGAAAAAAAAGTAAAGTACATAAGGAATTATTTTCAAATTATTTTTTAAAGCCACTCCACAAATAATGAGGTTGTTTCCAGGCTGAGAACCTGTATGACAAGTTTCAGTTCAAAGAAACTATTGAGGGTTTCTTAATGGTGCCTGGAGGGGTAGACAGTGTAGTGAGTTAAAGTATGCAATATTTTCAATCTTTGGTTTCAAATTTTATTCCATTTTAAAAAAGAAAGAAAAATACTAGCGTTTTCCAGAGAAACAGAACCAATAGGATATATAAAGGGATACATAAGAGGGGGTTTATTATAGAAATTGGCTCACAGGAGTATGGAGGCCAGAAGTGCCATAACTGACTGTCTGCAAGCTGGAGAACCTGGAAGGGGGAGTTCTCATGTCGGAGGGCAGGAGAAAATGGACATCCCAGCTCCAGAAGAGAGAGTGAATTTGCCATTTCTCTACCTTCTGCTTCTATCTGGCTCTCAAAAGACTGAGTCATGCTCACCCATATTGATGACAGCAATCTTCTTCACTTGGTCTACTGACTCCAAGGCTCATCTCTTCTGGAAATATCCTCACAGACACACACACAATGTTTCACCAGCTACCTAGTTACCCCTTCACCCAGTAAAGTTGGCACAGAAAAAAGATAAAGAAAGAAAGAGAGAGGCAGAGAGAGAGAGAGAAAAAACAGAAAGAAGGAAAGAAGGTAAGAAATTTGCAAAGAAAAGAGAAAAAATGAAAGGAGAAAAAAAGAAAAAGGAAGAAAAGGAAGAACGAAGGGAAAATAAATTAGCTGTGTATTGTTGCAAGAAAAGTTTGGCATGGTAGAACATAATAACTAGAGTTTTAGTACTTAATCCTCCATTAACTGTGTGACCTTGTGTAAGTAATCACACATCTCTGGACTTTTTCTCGTCAGATGAGGGGTTTGAACCAGAAATTTTTTAGAGTCCCTTCCAACTCTACAGTGTTACAACATTTATGATGTAACTCATATGGCCCAAGACTGTTGATTTGTATTGTTCAGAAAATGCCAAAAAATAGTACAGTCATGTGCCACATAATAATATTTCAGTCAACTATGGATGGCATATATGACAGTGATCCTATAAGATTACAATGGAATGGCACGTTTCTATTGCCTAGTGATGTCATAGCTGCCATAATGTCATCATGCAACACCTTACTCACATGTGTGTAGTTATACTGGTGTAAACAAACCTACCATGCTGCCAGTCATATAAAAGTCTAGCACATACAATTATGTACAGTACATAATTCTTGATAATAATAATAACCAACCATAGTACTGGTTTATGTATTTACTATGCTTTTTATTGTTATTTTAGAGTATGCTCATTCTACTTATATATAAAAAATATTAACTGTAAGACAGCCTCAGGGAGACCCTTCAGGAGACATTCCAGAAGAAGGCATTGTTATCATAGGAGATGACAGCTCCATGCGTGCTATCGCCCCCGCAGACCTTACAGTGGGACAAGTTGTGCAGGTGGAAGACAGTGATATTCATGATCCTGATCCTGTATAGGCTAGACTTGTGTGTGCTTGTATCTTAGTTTTTTAACAAAAAGTGTAAAAAGTAAAATGAAAAATTAATAGAAAAAAGTATATGGAATAAGGATAAAAAGAAAGAAAATATTTTTGTATAGCTGTACAATGTGTTTGTGTTTGTTGTTGTTGTTGATGTTGTTTGAGATAGAATCTCACTCTGTTGCCCAGGCTGGAGTGCAGTGGTGCGGTCTTGGCTCATTGCAACCTCCACCTCCTGGGTTCAATTGATTCTCCTGCCTCAGCTTCCTGAGTAGCTAGGATTACAGGTGCCTGCCACCATGCCCAGCTAATTTTTTGTGTTTTAGTAGAGATGGGATTTCACCATGTTGGTCAGTCTGGTCTCGAACTCCTGACCTCGTGATCTGCCCACCTCGGCCTCCCAAAGTGCTGGGATTACAAGCATGAGCCACTGTGCCTGGCCCAGTGTGTTTGTGTTTTAAGCCAAGTGTTATTATGAGAGTTAAAAGTTAAAAAATTAGTTTATAAAGTAAAAGAGTTACAGAAACTAAAGTTAATTTTATTGTTGAAGAAAGAACATTAAAAAATAATGTTACTATAGCATAAGTATACAGGGTTTATAAAGTCTACAGTGGTGTAGGGTAATGTCTTAGACCTTCACATTTACTCACCGACTCACCCAGGGCAACTTCCAGTCATGCAAGCTCCATTCATAATAAGTGACCTATACAGACATACCATTTAAAAATCTTTCATCCTGTATTTTTTCTTTCTCTTTTTTTAAGAAATAGGTTTGGAGGGTTTTTTGTCCTTCAACATTTAAGTTTGGGGTACATGTGCAGGACATGCAGGTTTGTTACATAAGTAAATGTGTGCCATGGTGATTTGCTGCACAGATCATCCTATCACCTAGGTATTAAGCCCAGCATCCATTAGCGGTTCTTCCTGATGCTCTTCCTCCCCACAACCGCTCCTCTGACAGGTCCCACTGTGTGTTTTTTGCCCGCATGTGTCTATGTGTTTTCGTCATTTAGCTGCCACTTATAAGTGAGAACATGCAGTATTTGGTTTTCTGTTCCTGTGTTAGTTTGCTGAGGATAATGACTTCCAGTCCATCCATATCCCTGGAAAGGACACTATCTCATTCCTTTTTATGGCTGCATAGTATTCCATGGTGTACATGAATCACATTTTCTTTATCCAGTCAATCACTGACAGGCATTTAGGTTGATTCCATGTCTTTGCTATTGTGAATAGTGCTGCAATGAACATATTCATGCAGTGAAAACAGCATATATCCTTATAATAGAATGATTTATAATCTTTTGGGTGTATACCCAGTAATGGGATTGCTGGGTCCAATGATATTTCTGCCTCTAGGTATTTGAGAAATCACACTGTTTTCCACAATGGTTGAACTAATTCACACTCCCACCAGCAGTGTAAAAGCATTCCTTTTTCTCCACAACCTGGCCAGCATCTGTTGTGTTTTGACTTTTTAATAGTAGCCATTCTGACTGACATGAGATGGTATCTTGATGTGGTTTTGATTTGCATTTCTCTAATTATCAGTGATGTTGAGCTTTTTTTCATATGTTTGTTGGCTGCATGTATATCTTCTTTTAAGAAGTGTCTGTTCATGTCCTTTGCCCACATTTTAATGGGGTTCTTTGCTTTTTTCTTGTTTGTTTAAGTTCCTTGTAGATTCTGGATATTAGACCTTTGTCAGATGGATAGACTGCAAAAATTTTCTCCCATTCTGTAGGTTGTCTGTTCACTGTGATGATAGTTTATTTGCTGTGCAGAAAGTCTTTAGTTTAATTAGATTCCATCTGTCAATTTTTGCTTTTGTTGCAACTGTTTTTCGCATTTTCATCATGAAATCTTGCTCATGGTTATGTCCTAAATGATATTGCCTGGATTTTCTAATAGAGTTTTTTTAAGTTATACTTTATGTTCTAGGGTACATGTACACAACGTGCAGGTTTGTTACATGTGTATACATGTGCCATGTTGGTGTGCTGCACCCATAACTCGTCATTTACATTAGGTATGTCTCCTAATGCTATCCCTCCCCGCTCCCCCGACCCCATGACAGGCCCTGGTGTATGATGTTCCCCACCCTGTGTCCAAGTGTTCTCATTGTTCAGTTCCCACCTATGAGTGAGAACATGAGGTGTTTGGTTTTCTGTCCTTGTGATAGTTTGCTGAGAATGATGGTTTCCAGCTGCATCCATGTCCCTACAAAGGACACAAACTCATCCTTTCTTATGGCTGCATAGTATTCCATGGTGTATATGTGCCACATATTCTTTATTATTATTATTATACTTTAAGTTCTAGGGTACATGTGCACAACGTGCAGGTTTGTTACATATGTATACATGTGCCATGTTGGTGTGCTGCACCCATTAACACATCATTTACATTAGGTATATATCCTAATGCTATCCCTCCCCCCTCCACCCACCCCACAATAGGACCTGGCGTGTGATGCTCCCCTTCCTGTGTCCAAGTGATCTCATTGTTCAATTCCCACCTATGAGTGAGAACATGCAGTGTTTGCTTTTCTGTCCTTGCGATAGTTTGCTGAGAATGATGGTTTCCGGCTGCATCCATGTCCCTACAAAGGACATGAACTCATCCTTTTTTCTGGCTGCATAGTATTCCATGGTGTATATGTGCCACATATTCTTAAGACAGTCTGTCATTGATGGACATTTGGGTTGGTTTCAAGTCTTTGCTATTGTGAATAGTGCTGCAGTAAACATACATGTGCATGTGTTTTTATAGCAGCATGACTTACAATCCTTTGGGTATATCCCCAGTAATGGGATGGCTGGGTCAAATAGTATTTCTAGTTCTAGATCCTTGAGGAATCGCCACACTGTCTTCCACAATGGTCGAACTAGTTTACAGTCCCACCAACAGTGTAAAAGTGTTCTTATTTCTCCAACTCCTCTCTAGCACCTGTTGTTTCCTGACTTTTTAATGATCGTCATTCTAACTGGTGTGAGATGGTATCTCATTGTGGTTTTGATTTGCATTTCTCTGATGGCGAGTGATGATAAGCATTTTTTCATGTGTCTGTTGCCTGCATAAATGTCTTCTTTTGAGAAATGTCTGTTCATACCCTTTGCTTACTTTTTGATGGGGTTGTTTTTTTCTTGTAAATTTGTTTGAGTTCTTTGTAGGTTCTGGATATTAGCTCTTTGTCAGATGAGTAGATTGCAAAAATTTTCTCCCATTCTGTAGGTTGCATGCTCACTCTGAAGGTAATTTCTTTTGCCGTGCAGAAGCTCCTTAGCTTAGTTAGATCCCATTTGTCAATTTTGGCTTTTGTTGCGTTTGCTTTTGGTGTTTTAGACATGAAGTCCTTTCCCATGCCTATGTCCTGAATGGTATTGCCTAGGTTTTCTTCTGGGGTTTTTTGTGGTTTTAGGTCTAACATTTAAGTCTCTAATCCATCTTTAATTAATATTTGTATAAGGTGTAAGGAAGGGATCCAGTTTCAGTTTTCCACTTATGGCTAGCCAGTTTTCCCAGCACCATTTATTAAATAGGGAATCCTTTCCTCGTTGCTTGTTTTTGTCAGGTTTGTCAAAGATCAGATGGTTGTAGATGTGTGGTATTATTTCTGAGGCCTCTGTTCTGTTCCATTGGTCTATATCTCTGTTTTGGTACCAGTACCATGGTGTTTTGGTTACAGTAGCCTTGTAGTATAGTTTGAAGTCAGGTAGCATGATGCCTCCAGCTTTGTTCTTTTGGCCCTGACTGTCTTGGCAATGTGGGCTCTTTTTTGGTTCCCTATGAACTTTAAGGTAGTTTTTCCAATTCTGTGAAGAAAGTCATTGGTAGCTTAATGGGGATGGCATTGAATCTTTAAATTACCTTGGGCAGGATGGCCATTTTCATGATATTGATTCTTCCTATCCATGAGCATGGAATGTTCTTCCATTTGTTTGTGTCCTCTTTTATTTCATTGAGCAGTGTTTGTAGTTCTCCTTGAAGAGGTCCTTCACATCCCTTAAAAATTGGATTCCTAGGTATTTTATTCTCTTTGAAGCTATTGTGAATGTGAGTTCACTCATGATTTGGCTGTTTCTCTGTTATTGGTGTATACGAATGCTAGTGATCTAATAGAGTTTTTATAGTTTTGAGTTTTACATTTAAGTCTTTAATCCATCTTGAGTTAATTTTTGTATAAGGCATAAGGAAGGGGTCTAGCTTCAATTTTCTGTATATGGTGAGCCAGCTCTCCCAGCACCATTTATTAAATGGGGAGTCCTTTCCCTATTGCTTACTTTTTTCAGGTTTGTCAAAGATCAGATGGTTGTCAGCATGTGGTCTTATTTCTGAGTTCTCTATTCTATTCCATTAGTCTGTGTGTCTGTTTTTGTACCAGTACCATGCTGTTTTGGTTACAGCAGGCTTGTGGTATAGTTTGAAGTCAGGTAGCATGATGCCTCTAGCTTTTCGCTTAAGATTGTCTTAGCTATTGTGGTTTCTATTTGGTTCCATATAAATTTGAAAATCGTTTTTTCTAATTCTTTGAAGAATGTCAATGGTGATTCAATGGGAATAGTATTGAATCTATAAATTACTTTGGGCAGTATGACCATTTTCATGATATTGATTCTTCCTGTCTATGAACATGAGATGTTTCTCCATTTGTTTGTGTCCTCTCTGATTTCTTTGAGCAGCAGTTTGCAGTTCTCCTTGAAGAGGTCCTTCACTTACCTTGTTAACTGTATTCCTAGGTATTTTATTCTGTTTGTAGCAGTTGTGAATGGGAGTTCGTTTATGATTTGGCTCTCTGCTTGCCTGTTGTTGGTGGATAGGAATGCTAACAATTTTTGCACATTGATTTTGTATCCTGAGAATTTGCTGAAGTTGCTTATCAGCTTAAGAAGCTTTTGAGCTGAGACAATGGGGTTTTCTAGATATAGGATCATGTCATCTGCAAACAAAGATAGTTTGACTTCCTGTCTTCCTATTTGAATATGCTTTATTTCTTTCTCTTGGCTGATTGCCCTGGCCAGAACTTCCAGTACTATGTTAAAGAGGAGTGGTGAAAGAGGGCATCCTTGTCTTGTACTGGTTTTCAAGGGGAATGCTTCCTGCTTTTTCCCATTCAGTACAGTATTGACTGTGGGTTTGTTATATATGGCTCTTTTTATTTTGAGGTATGTTCCTTCAATATCCAGTTCATTGAGAGTTTTTAACATGAATCGATGTTGAATTTTATCAAAGGCCTTTTGTGCATCTATTGAGATAATCACGTGGTTTTTGCCTTTAGTTCTGTTTATGTGATGAATCACATTTATTGTTTTCTGTATGTTGAACCAACCTTGCATCTCAGGAATGAAGCCAACTTGATCGTGGTGGATAAGCTTTTTGATGTGCTGTTGGATTTGGTTTGCCTACTGGCAATAAAGTACTTTCATTGAGGATTTTTGCATTGATGTTCATCATCAATCAAAGATATTGGCCTGAAGTTTTCTTTTTTGTTGTATCTCTGCCAGGTTTTGGTATCAGGATGATTCTGTCCTCATAGAATGAGTCAGGGAGGAGTCCCTCCTTTTCAAGATTTTAGAATAGTTTCAGTGGAAATTGTACCAGCTTTTCTTTGTACCTCTGGTAGAATTCAGCTGTGAGTTCATCTGGTCCTGGGCTTTTTTTTTTGGTTGGTAGGCTGTTTATTACTGCCTCAATTTTAGAACTCATTATTGGTCTATCCAGGGATTCAATTTCTTCCTGGTTCAGTTTTGGGAGGGTGTATGTGTCCAGGAATTTATCCATTTCTTCTAGATTTTCTAGTTTATGTGCATAGAGGCGTTTATAGTATTCTCTGATGGTTGTTTGTATTTCTGTGGGGTCAGTGGTGAAAACTCCCTTATCATTTTTGATTGTATTTATTTGACTCTTCTCTCTTTCTTCTTTGTTAGTCAAGCTAGGAGTCTATCTATTTTATTAATTTTTTCAAAAAACCAGCTCCCGGATTTATTTATTTTTTTGAAGACTTTTTAACTTCTCTCTCTCCGTCAGTTCATCTCTGATCTTTGTTATTTCTTGTCTCCTGATAGTTTTGAGGTTTATTTGCTCTTGGTTCTCTAGTTCTTTTAGTTAAGATGTTAAGTTGTTAACTTGAGATCTTTCTAGCTTTTTGACATGGGCATTTGGTGCTATACGTTGCCCTCTGAACACTGCTTTAGCTGTATCACAGGGATTCTGGTAAGTTGTCCCTTTGTTCTCATTAGTTTCAAAGAACTTCTTGATTTCTGGCTTAATTTCATTATTTATCCAAAAGTCATTCAGGAGAAGGTTGTTCAATTTCCATGTGATTGTGTGGTTTTGAGCAAATTACTTAATTTTAAGTTCTAATTTGATTGCACTATGGTCTGAGAGACTGCTTGTTATGATTTTCAGTTATTTTGCATTTGCTAAGTGTTTTTCTTCTAATTATGTGATCAGTTTTAGAGGAAGTGCCATGTGGTGATGAGAAGAATATGTATTCTGTTGTTTTGGGGTGGGGAGTTCTGTAGATATCTATCAGGTCCACTTGATCCAGGGCTGAGTTCAGGTCCTAAATATCTTTGTTAATTTTCTACCTCAGTGATCTAAATTGTCAGTGGGGTATTAAAACCTCTCACTATTTATTGTGTGGGATTCTAAGTCTCTTTGTAGGTCTCTAACAACTTGCTTTATGAATCTGGGTGCTCCTGTCTTTGTGTTCTCACTAGTTTCAAATAACTTCTTGATTTCTGCCTTAATTTCATTATTTACCCAATATGAAATACTTTCATTATTTATTTGGTGAAATAAATTTAAAGTATTTCATTATTTATTTGGTGCATATATATTTAGGATAATTAGCTCTTCTTATTCAATTGAATCATTTACCATTACATAATGCCCTTCTTTGTCTTTTTTGGTCTTTGTTAGTTTAAAGTCTGTTTTGTCAGAAACTAGGATTGTGCCCCCTGCTTTGCTTTTTTTTTTTTTGCTTTTTTCTTTTTTTTTTGCTTTCTATTTGCTTGGTAATTTTTCCTCCATCCTTTTATTTTGAGCCTATGTGTGTCTTTGCACATGAGATACGTCTCTTGAAGACATCATACCAATGGGTCTTGTCTCTTCATCCAGCTTGCCATTCTGTTAGGGTATTTAGCTCATTTACTTTAAGGTTTGTATTGTTATGTGTGAAGTTCTCCCTGTCATCATGATGCTATCTGGTTATTTTGCAGAATTGTTTATGTAGTTGCTTCATAGTGTCACTGGTCTGTATACTTTAGTGTTTCTGTAGTGGCTGGTAATGGGGTTTCCTTTCCATATTTAATGCTTCCTTCAGGAGCTCTTGCAAGGCAGGCCTGGTGGTAATGACTTCCCTAAGCACTTTCTTGTTTAAAAAGGATCTTATTCCTCCTTCACTTATGAAGCTTAGTTTGGCCAGATACGAAATTCTGGGTTGAAAATTATTGTCTTTAAGAAGTTGAATATTGGCTCCCTATCTCTTCTGGCTTGCAGGGTTTCCACTGAGAGGTCTGCTGTTAGTTTGATGGGTTTCCCTTTGTAGGTGACCTGGCCTTTCTCTCTATATGCCCTTAATGTTTTTTCTTTCATTTCAGCCTTGGAGAATCTGACCATTATGTTTCTTGGGGCTGATTTCTCATGGAGTATCTTACTGGGGTTCTCTGCATTTCCTGAATCTGAATGTTTGTCCGTCTTGCTAGATTGGAGAAGTTCTCCTGGATGATATCCCAAAGTATATTTTCCAACTTGTTTCCATTTTCCCTTTCTCTTTCAGGTACCCCAATCAGTCATAGGTTCAGTCTGTTTACATAATCTCATATTTCTCAGAGGTTTTGTTCATTCTTTTAAATTCTTTTTCTCTATTCTTGCCTGCTTGTCTTATTTCAGAAAGATAGTCTTCAGTGTCCGAGATTCATTCCTCCACTTAGTCTATTCTGCTGTTGATACTTGTGATTGCATTGTGAAGTTCTCATGTTGTGTTTTTCAGCTCCATCAGATCAGTTATGTTCCTCTCTAAAATGACTAGTCTGTCTATCAGCTCCTGTATTGTTTTATCATGATTCTTAGCTTCTTTGCTTTAGGTTACAACATGCTGCTTTAGCTCAGTGAAGTTTGATATTACCCAACTTCTGAAGCCTACTGCTGTCAATTCAGCCATCTCACCCTTAGCCCAGTTCTGTGCCCTTGCTGGAGAGGTGCTATGGTCCTTTGGAGGAGAAGAAGCACTGTCTTTTTGAGTTTTCAGCATTTTTACATTGATTCTCTCTCATCTTTGTGAGCTTATCTACCTTTGATCTTTGAGGTTGCTGCCCTTTGAATGAGGTTAGTGTGTGGTATTTTTTGTTGATGTTGTTGTTTTATTTTTGTTTGTTTTTCTTTTAATAGGCCACTGTACCATAGGGCTGCTGATGTTTGCTGGGGGTCTGCTTTGGTGGCCTTGTTTTTTCCATAGCTGGAGGTATACCAGTGAAAGCCGTGAAACAGCAAAGATGACAGCCAGTTCCTTCCACTGGAAGCTCCATCCTAGGGAGGTACTGACCTGTTGCTAGCCTGAACACACCTGTAGGAGGTGGCTGGAGATCCCTTTTGGGAGGTCTCACCCAGTCAAGAGGAATGAGATCAGAGACCCTTTTAAAAAAGCAGTCTGGCTGCTTTTTGGTATAGCAGGTATGTTGCATTGGGGGTGGAAGTAGGACCCTTCCTCATCCAGACTGTATTCCCCAAGCCAGCAGGCTAGAGAGGCTAAATCAACGGAACTGCAGAGATGGCAGTTACTCCCCCTATTCCCCCACCCCACCTCCTGACCAGGAGCTCTGTCCCAGGAAGAGATCAGAGCTCTATCCATAGAACCCTGGCTAGAGTGGCTAAAGCTCCTTCAGGGAGGTCCCACCCAGTGAGGAGAAATGGATCGAGGTCCTTCTTAAAGAAGCAGCCTGGCCACAATCTGGCAAGGCAGCTGTGGTGTGTTGTGGGAGACTCTTCTGTGTTCAGACCATTTATATTCTTCACAGCTGGCAGGCTGGAATGGCTGAGTCTACTGAACCCCAGAGATGGGGCTGACGCTTCCCACCCCCTCCTTTTCTTTTGAGACAAGGTCTTACTCTGTCACCCAGGCTAGAGTGCAATGGCACAATCTGGGCCTGCTGCAGCCTTGACCTCCTGGGTTCGATCAATCCTCCCACCTCAGTCCCCTAAGTAGCTGGGACTGCAGGCATGTGCCACCACACCTGGCTATTTTTTGTACTATTTTGTAGAGATGGGATTTCTCCATGTTGTTTAGGCAGGTCTTAAACTCGTGGGCTCAAGCAATCTGCCCACCTCAGCCTCCTAAAATGCTGGGATTACAGGCATGAGTCACTGTGCCTGAGCTTCATACTGTGTTTTTACTGTACATCTTCTATGTTTTGATACACAAATCCTTACAACTGTGTTACAGTTGCCTACAGTGTTCAGTACAGTCACACGCTGTATGGGTTTGTAGCCTAGAAGCAATAGGCTATCCCGTCTAGCCAAGTGTGTAGTAGGCTATGCCATCTAGGTTTGTATAAGTATGCTCTGATGTTTTTTCACAAGGATGAAGAATGTATCCTTATCTTTAATTGATACATGACTGTATTAGGAAAACCTCTCCTACTCATAATTTCATTTTATGCTTTCATTCAGTTATAGGAAACTATTTTTAGCAAGACTAAGGTATGAAAGAAAGTTTTTACAATTGAAAACTTTCCACTATTCCAGCTAAGCTGGAGTGGGGTTGCCTAGAATGACTAAATCTGTGCAGGTGAAGAGTTGTGAGGATTCACCTCACCTATTCCCTCTGTCACCCCTTCCTCAACAGCATGAGCTCTGGGAAGAAGACCTGATCATCTCTGCTGCAGAGGACAAAGGCAAGACTCTTTTCTAGAGAAGGAATGTAAGGGGAAGCTAAAATGTATCCTGAGACACTGGGCTGGTTAAAAGTCATGTGTTTTCTGAAATTAATATGTTGTCAACAATGATTTTTAAAATAAATAATTAGACTCCTTATATTGAGATAGTTTGATTATTCCTTTGAAGCACTAAGGTTACTTTGTAGTAACCTGAGAAATATCTTCATTGAAGAGATTTCTTGACCTGTTTTTTTGTGCCAATCTCCTTCCTTATACCAAAACAAAAAAAATATTTTCTTTTAAGATACTGCAAGTATCCAAGACATAGAACTTTTTCCTGGAAGTAAAGAGTCTTCTTTTAAAAATCTCTTTTTGGTATAGGATTGGCAATAATTTCACTGTCAGAACCTTTAAACATACCAAAGTGCTACCTGAGATTTTGGAATTAGGATGGTCCTTTATCTTTGATGTTCCCAGAAATCATGTAATGACAGAGTGAGGGTAATAGGAGTTCACTGTGCTCAGTTTCCCAGGGTACACATTACTTCTTTGTTTCATGTAAACATAGCTAAAATGATAGAGTATAATGACTCCTTTTAGAATTGTATTTTTCTTTTATTATAGAGATTGGTAAACACTTTAAGTGATACAAAGAGCCAGAAGAAAAGCAGTGCTTTTTAAAAAAATGTAAAGCCTTATGGGACTTTAAATATCAGGTTGAAGGAAGACGGGGTTGTTGTTTGGATTGTAATGTCTGTGACCTTTGGGTGTTAGGCCTGGCTCACCTGAAACTGCTAAATTGTTTGTCCTTTTCACATCTTGATTGGTAAGGCTACAGTTTAAAACTTTCCCTTTTTTCACACAGAGACATTTCAACATCTCTCGACTACTTGGTCCCACCGCTATTCAGTATGGGCTTTCCTTTGAGATCAGTAGAAACAGCCCATTACCCGCATTTTCTAACTACTTACTTCCTCATTAACATCTCCTACTTTACTGAAACTTCTCTCTTAAATGTTAAAGCCAACGATCTTAATCAGTACTCATTCTCCAAAACTGCTATTCAAATTGGATATGGCTGACCAACTCTTCCCTCTTCAAACTCCCCTTTGACATGACTGTTGCCATCACTCTAGCTCTTCCCCCTACTTTTCGCCTTTCCTATTTTATTTTTGCTGCAATTTTTTTCCACTTTCCTCCCTCTTTAACTTGGTGCTTTTCACTCTCCATGTTTTTCTGAAATATGAGCTCTTTCTTATGGCTTTATCTACTGTTTCCAATCTGGTAACTGAAAATCTCAATCTCTTGTTCTGATTTGATATCGGAGTTGCACTCTCGAGTTTCCCAGTTGCTGCCTGTATGTTTATCACTTGTGTAATTAGTGCTAGGTGAAGTGTAAGTTGTGTTTCCCATGAGTGAGTTTTATTGTAAAGTTACTAGAAGCTTTTAGCTCCTGGTGGAGACAGACATTCACTTTGGAACAGATCTTTGCTTTCTTAAGTTATACAAATATAAGGCTGATATTTAATCTTGGGGTGGTTCTGAGCGATAGTGAAGTTATCTGTCACAGAGATGCCAAGTGTTCTGCTTCAGAAGATAAACATGTTCTTTTGCGTCTGTGTGGATACTGCAGATAAAATTTTATGACAATAAATTTGAAAATTCAGATGAAATAAACAACCGCAACTTATGAAAACTGGTGCAAGAAAATAAAGTCTGAATAGAATAGTTCTATTTAAGAAATTGAATCTCTCATTTAAAACCTCCTTGGAAAGAAACATCTAGGTCCAGTGAATGCTCTAAATATTTAAGGAGGAAATATTACTAATAGCCAATTACCAGCCCCTTATTTAAAAAAGGATCAACAGGCTAATCTTACTGATGAACATACAGGCAAAATCCTAATACAATATTAGCCACAGGAATCTCACAGTATGTTAACCATACAAATCATATCATCATACAAAAAATAAATTCAAAATAGATTGTGGGCCTAAATGAGAAAGGTGACCTGATAAACATCTAGAAAATAACATGCAGAATATTTTAATGACTAAGATATTCTTAAACAGGCAAAGATTTCTTAAATAGGACATAAAAAGCTCTAATCATAAGCATATAGATTGATAATTGAACTACATTAAATTTAGGACTTTTATTCACTAAAAGCCTTAAGAGAGTGAAAAAAAATGTAAAGCTGTGGACTGTACCATAAAAATCATGAAGAATGATGTAGGAAATATTTATGTTTCTGTGACCCAATGTAAGAATAAATGTTTATATGATATATATTACATAGATAGTTACTGCCTGCTGTGTCTCCTGTTTACCATTCTCTAATCTAATTACTCTCCTCCTCTTTCTGTCCCCTAGGGTTAAGCACTTTTCTCAATGTTGTGTTCATCTTTTCCCTGCAGGTTTTTATAGTTTTCTAAGACATGTACTTCCAAATAATCTATAATAGTTTAGTAGTTGGGGTCCCAACAGGAAAGTGATGACACACTCAACTAGGCAAATGGAGAAGTGTTTATAAACATACTATTTGCAAAGGTGTGGTATAGTACAGAAACACCAAAGGATAAGGTTAGACTCCAGAACCAGTGGCTTTGGAATTTCATCACCATCCCTATGTCTCAAGAATAAGAAAAGGTACTTAACAAAAGAATGTGGTGAGAAAAGCCTGCCTGGCAGGAGCTGGGACCTTTGGTCAGGATAAACATCAGTCTGTAAGACCTTGCAGGGAGGAAGTCAAAAGAATGGACTCTGATCTCATACTCTTGCCTTATAGTGCTCCACATTGGCAGAACTCAGCTGAAATGCAGAAAGCAGGCGAGCCCAGTGATGCAGAGGACAGAGTCCAGCCTCCCAGAGCGCAGAGTATAGATGAAGAGGCAGAGTGCAGCTGGGGGCAGGGGAGTTGCACGCCTCTGTGAAACATCCAGCATTAATGCTGTTTGCATGTTATGCCATCATATTAAATGTATCATGCACTCTTTCTATCCTTTAGCCACTTGCTTTCTCCCTGATTTTCCAGAACTTGTTCTGGACTTAGTAGTTTTACTAATATATGTTTTGTTTTTGTTTTTGTTTTTTCTTCCTAGACAAATATTGATTCGAGATGCACATTTTTCTCTAGTCAATCTGTTCTTTGTTAAGGTTTTCAGTTGCAAACAACAGAACCCACCTTTACTATTTTAAACAGAATTTTTTAGATAGTAGGTACATCATAAAATCTCTGCCGCCACATGTGATGGATTGTGCTTATATCCCAGTAATGTGGGAGGCGAAAGTAGGAGGATCAGTTGAGATAAGAAGTTCACGGCTGAGCTCAGTGGCTCATGCCTGTAATCCCAGCACTTTGGGAGGGCAAAGTGGGCAGATCACAAGGTCAGGAGTTCAATAACATCTTGACTAACACGGTGAAATCCCGTCTCTACTAAAAATACAAAAATTAGCCAGGTGTGGTGGCGCGTGTCTATAATCCCAGCTACTCTGGAGGCTGAGGCAGTAGAATTGCTTGAACCTGGAAGGCGGAGGTTGCAGTGAGATGAGATTGTGCCATTGCACTCCAGCCTGGGCGACAAGAGTGAAACTCCATCTCCAAAAAAGAAAAAAAAGAAGTTCACAACCAGCTTGGCAACATAGGGAGACCCTGTCTCTAAAAAACAAACTAAAAAAAAAAAAAAAAATAGCCAGGTGTGGTGGCACATGCCTATAATCCAGGAGTTGCAGTAAACTATGGTCACAACACTGCACTCCAGCCTGGTGACAGAAAGAGACCCTATCTCTAAAAATTATGTTTAAAATAATAAAATCTCTACAATAACCACAGGATTAAACCTGCTTACTTTGCAGCCAGGAACAATCTTCAAATTCCGGTGTGGCACTAGTCTACTAGACAGCTTGATGCCAAATATAGAGGCTGAGAAGTTTTCAGAGGATACTAGAGCTCGGACTACTGTCACGGCAGCCTCTGGCACTGACTGTCCTTACCGCCCTTGCTGGCATCAACTCAGCACTGTGCTTTCTCATTCACTTCATCTACTTCTGAACTCATGTCTCACGTCAGTGCATTGGAAAGGCCCAGGTCATGATTTCCAAGGGAAACTGGGAAAGCAATTTTTTAGCTTCTGCTTTGGGGGAGGAACGAATTTCCCAACATAGGAAGGATTAGAAAGCTTCTAGACAGCCAAGGAAGTGTGACAAATGTCTATCTATCCCTAACAAGCCATCACTTTCATGCTAATTCCTGCCTCGCCCAACTACAAGGCCTTGAGCCTGGGTCCAGCTGTGTACATCTGGTCTGTTTTCTGAGAGTACTTGCTTTTGAGTGAAGCACCTGGACTTCTCAGAATACTCTTGTCTCTGGGTTTCTTTAGCACTAATTAGTGTTGCCATTCAATGAGCCATTGACTTTGGCTTTTAAATGATATTTGTGATTTTGCTGAAATAGTGTAACATTTTATTATTGACCCTTTCATATTTTCATTTTATTATTTGATCTTATTGCTTCATAAAAGTTTTAGGGATCCTTGGCAGGGGGAGTGACATTTTTTCTTTTCACAGGAATTAGCATACTTCTGTGAACCTAGGAGGCATGAAATAAACATTTGGTTTTTATTGTTCTATGGTTTTAGCCTTGAGGGATAGAAATTATACTTAGGTAATTTTTAACAAATATATGCACGCATAATCTGCTATCCAGACCATGATGCAAAGCCATTTACACAATCCCAGTTCCTAGTTCTCCAGAAGTATATGTATTGCTTACAAATACGTTTTAGAATTTTCTCCCCCCTCTTCCAACTTTGTCTTAGATTATACACAGGGTGAAGGCTGGCAATTATGTGGTATTTATAAAAATCTAAGGGGAAATGAAACTTGGATAATACAATATTTAACCTTTTTGAATCCAAATTTATAAAACCAGCAAGACCTTTTTTGGGAGAATTTATACTGAGCGAGAAATGTGGAATTGGGTAGGTAGGATCTGTCAGAGAACTTCCGTGGTAGGAATCTATCAGTAGCTCTCTTTGGGATTCCTAAAATACAGTCTTGGGAATAATCAACTGACCAACAAATCTCTAAGATGCTTGATGCTTGATGTTCATTACTAGAAAGTGGGTAAATGAACAACAAGCTTGTGCCCGTGTTTATTAGTCATCTTTTTTGTTGTCTTGCCTCTAGCTGATGTGGTGTGCTGATGGATATTGGTGTTTGAAAAGCACATGGAGAGAGCAAGTACAAGACAGTGTGTCATGCCACTGACAAGCCTCCTAAAATCCATGCTTTGATCCTGTACCTGCACTCCTAGAATACATTTAGGGCACTAAGGAAAGATGCTAATGAAACATATTAAAAGCTTGGCAGAATAAATATAGAACCACAGGACTGTCATAAATGTAGGAAGAGCAAAATCATATTCCAGCTTGCAGAAAGAAAGCGATGTAGCCAGTTATTTTGATTGGCAATAGAGAGCTGAAAGCAATCATGATTTTTGTTCTGTAGGTCATATGGAGATCCAAGAGATCCAGCAAGCAGGAGTGGGAATGGACTCAACCAGAAGTCCAGCATAAACTGAAGGCTTCCAGAATGCTGACCTGTCTATCAGCATTTGTTAAACACTTACTAGGTGCAAAACAGCAGTCTAAGTGATATTAAGGAAGAGATGCTATCCCTGCTCTGAAGTGGAAAGAGAAACATGCATACAACAGAGTTCCATTGTAGCAGTGACTATGCATATTGCTGTATTCCAAGCACTGAGAGCAGTGCCTGGTGCTTCAATAAATAGCCAGTAAATATATGAACAAATTATTTCTTGAAGAGTTCTATTAGATCCCCTTGTGAGTGATACTTAACTTTAAATAGGTAAGTCAGATAGTGAGGGCCTAAATTAGCTAGTGTATGTATTTTCTTACTGAAGCACTTGGCTTTGAGACTGGGCAGGTGTAGAGAATGTATGACAATAGGATACTCACAAAGTTGTGTGCTAAGTAAAGGATGGCAAGCAAAAATAGTGAGCAGAAGAAAAACTATAAAGATCTCACAAAGTGAAACTTCGTATGATTCAGTGTAATTCTGGAATTCCAAGTGAAAATAGGCAGAACAGGTTTACTTGCATTAGTAAGAAGAAGTATAGCTATTTATGAATAATGGTAATGGGTAGGGTATTATTTTAAATGATGCAGTTACTGTGGGCTCTGCAAATACGGCTACAGCTGCCAACCATAGAATACTCTTTATATGTGTATAGTGTGGAAAGAACAGTTGGTCAGGCAAAGGTTTTTTCAGCCACACCTGTTCACTCAGATAACAATCGCCACCAGTAGTGTTATCTCTCTCTATATAAAGATAAATGTATATTTTATACATCTATGTCTATAACTATACATATAACTTATAAATTAGGTGGAAGTTAGATCGGCTGATTTTATTCTTTTGAAAGAATACAATTCATTTTAGATACTGGGTAGAAACTGACAAATGTAACTTGCACAGGGGGATCTCTTAGTTGAGATGAATCTTTTTCAGTCATTAGCATGGTTTCATTTATGAGTACAATACCAGTAGAACCTTGTTATGAAATGACTCATTAATTATATCAAGTCAGTTATATCATGGGTCAAATCACATCTCCTGAAGTATAACAACCACATATAATAAAGCCTGAAACAATGCAATTGGCCCATTAATCATTCACTCACTCAATAATTCACTCATTCACTCATTCAACAAATATATATCAAGAGCCTCCTAAACTGGAGGGATTATAGGCAATACAAAGATGAATAATTCATAATCTTTGTCTGTAATTATCCTATGAAAACTAGTTTTAACTTGTGAGATTGGTATCCTAGAAGAATCCTGTTGAATGTTTTGCAGCGATATTAATTCTTTTATGAAATATTTTCATCCTCGGTTTTTTGAGAAACTTCTGTGGCATCCTTCTCAAAATAGTTTTTAGGACATCTATTGGATTTTAATCAAAAACAAAATAAAAGGTCAGTAATAAGTATCAGTGTGCTATTTGGATTTAAAAAAACCTCATTATGTGCCTTCATTACAATTACCAAGTTTAAAAATGTGTAGCTTCAGGGTGAAAACTCATTAGAGCTGCTTGTCTCTACTCAGAATTAATCCATGCTGTTAACTGTGATTGAAAATCAAGATACTTAATTGTTATGATTTAATATATGTTTGTGCACTCTAAAACGTGCGTAAGTGTAGTATGTTTTTCTGAATAAAGCCACAGAAGAGGTGCAGTTTGCCTGCTGTGAGGTTCTCTTCATATATCAGAGATATTAAATGATTTCTTATTTAACTCTAGAAAGTGGTGATGTTAGTTATACATTGTTGCATAACAAATCATCCCAAAACTTTGAGTTAAAATAATAATCATTTAATTTGATGACAACTTTCTGGCTCATTTGGGTGGCTCTTCTCTTCTGAGGCAGTTTTGTTAATATGTATAATCAACTGGCAGCTCAAACTGTGGCTGGATAGTCTAGGATGATTTCATTTGCATGTCTGTTGGATGGAAGATTGGTGAGATCTAGGACCCTTAATCTGAGATGGCTCATTTTTGTCCCACATGGTCTCATTCTCCAGGCTAACCTGGGCTTGTTCATATGGTGGTGGAAGATTTCCCAGCAGCAAGAGTCAGCTCCAGCGTACAGCCCTTGTCAAGTCTCTGCCTGCATCACTTGCATCTTTGACCAAACCAAGTAAATAACCAAAACAAAAAAAGTCCCTAAAATTCAAGAAAGGGGGTAAAGATTCTCTTCCTCTTTGGGAGGAAAAGTCACATCGCATAGGCATGTGCTTCCAGAAATAAGAGGAATCTGTAGTCATTTATTTGTGATGTACCATAAGGTATTCTACAATATTATATATCAATGAGTGTCAATGAGCATAACATCATGTAAATATTAAATGATCTGTAGATTGATTCAGGTTCTTGCAATTAAAGAAAAGAAGCAAATGTGTTAACTTAGCTCCCTTAGGAGCTATTTTTGAAAAGTAGTATTTGCTTACAATTAAGGAATGAGAAATACTCATCAAGACAAAATAATAAAACGTTTAAAAATTATTTTGAGTGGAATAACCAGGGTGAATTGATAGGGATAAAGAAAGGCTGAACTCTACCTTAGCCTTACCCCTTTCAGCCCCACTAAGTAAAACACTTACTATTGTTTAATTGGTATGATATGTACAGGTCTTTGTTTAGTTTATGTTTCCCTTTTGTCTGTTTTTTCCTCTTTGTTTCACTCCCTACAGGCTATGCCTTTATCTGCACCCACTTATATTATCATGACTCCCAGTGTGTATCTCCAGCTTTGATATGTCTCCTGAGTGACAGACCGATTTAATTCACTTTGTGATCTCTATCAGGATGTCTCTTAGCATGGCCACATATGAACTCATTGTCTTCTGCTCTAATCTTTTCTTCCCGCTGTAGTCTCTAACAGTGAGTGGTAATGCCAACATTCATTACATGTTCAAGCTAAAATTTATTTATTTACTTATTTTGATACAGGCTCTTGCTCTATCACCTAAGCTGGAGTGCAGTGGTGCTATCGCGACTCACTTCAGCCTCTGCCTCCTGGGCTCAAGTGGTACTCCCACCTCAGCTTCCCGAATAGCTGGGACTGCAGATGCATACCATGCCCAGCTATTTTATTTTTATTTTTAATAGAGATGAGGGCTCCCTATGTTGCCCAAGCAGGTCTCCAACTCCTCCTGCCTCAGCCTCCCGAAATGGTGGGATTACAGGCATGAGCCATTGTGCCCAGACAAAAAAGATAGCATTTTATTATTATTATTATTATTATTATTATTATTATTATTATTATTATTTAGAGGCGGGGATATCAATATTTTGCCCAGGCTGGTCTTGAACTCCTGGGCTCAAGTGATCCTCCCGCCTTGGATTCCCAAAGTTCTGGGATTAGAGGAGTAAGCCACTGCTATTCCTTCCCATCATTGCTTTCCACTCACCAATCTCCAAATCTGTGTTTCTTGCCCCTTCAATATTTCTTGATATTCAACTCCTCCAGTTCCACAGCTTCTATCTTAATCAGACTCCATGACTTACTTATCTGCTTCACATTTTCCCCAAATTTCTCCAATCAATCTAGAGCAATTGTCTAAAACATAAAACTTATCATGTCATTCCAAGACTTCCGTCAATAAATCCTCATAACCTTTAAGATATGATCCACATCATTATCTTGGCATACAAGTCTCTCGATGTTGTAACTCATGACATAACTCTCAGCCAGAGGAAACTCCTTTCTTGTGTCCATCATGACATCTCTCACCTCTCTGTCCAAAGTGAACCCCTGTTCTTATTACCTTCCTGATCCTCTTCCTTCTCAACGTGGTTAACTCTTACTCATTCTTCCAGAATTAATACAAAAAAAATCTGCTTGGGAAGTATTCCTAAGTTAACACCAGACTTAGGTGAGCAGTCCACTACTTTCCCTTATAGTATGTTACTGTCCTAAATCACATTCCATAGTTTTTAACTGGTGATTTACTCAGGTCATCTCCATCATTGCTCTGTGTGATGTTAGCAGTTAACTCGGTCCGTGACACACAGTAAGCTGTCAGGACTCGAATGATGACCAGATTGAACGAATTGACTGAATGAATGAGTAGAGGAAGGATGTGACAGGAGTGTAATTGTATTACAGTTGGCCATGTGTCCTGGCTGCATCTTACTCAATGCATGCACATGGCGGAACTGTTCATTACTGAGAAGTAATTTAGCTAAGTCTGGGTGTTGGAAGGAATGCACTTGGAGTTTAAGTCAAGTTTCAGCTCAGGGTAGGAGTGAGATCTTGTTGACAACAAAAACAGCTCTAGTTCTGAAAATTTAGGGATCATTTATTTTTCTGTAATTGGAAAAAAAATTCACTGTGTTAGAAGTTTGTCTCCTTAAGCCCAGGATTTCAAGACCAGACTGGCAAGATGGCAAGACCCTCCTTACTCCCTACTTCTGCAAAAAAAAAAAAAAAAAAAAAAAGGACAAAAAAGAAAAGACATTTGTCTCAATACCATTGTGGGGATTCATTTTCTTTGTCATTTGTTGCTAACTATTAATCTCTGGATTCTCTCTAAATTCTAATCATTTTCTAATCCTTGATATCACTGAGTATTTTCTCAGAGAATTTAAACTAGTTTTAATATTTGCTTAAGTGAAGCAAATTAACAATGTAAATTTAATGTAAATAATTATGTTTTTCAGGACCTAATTTAAATCATTTTTGACTATCTGCTGTTTTAGATTATTCAGATCAACGCTTCTAGCATCTAGCTGTGGGTAATAGAATTGGAGATGATTAGTAAATTGAAGCTGATTCTCTGAATTTTTAAGGAGCTGGGTGGCAGTGATGCTTTTTCTAGATTCTCATTCTGGAGTGTTCTGCTTTGAAGGACAGATTATTCTACCATAGATGAAGTTCTTTTTATTTGAATCTTTATAATACATCAAAAATGTTAAAAATATTTCTCTCATTGGTGTGTGTATGTGTAATAGTGGTTTCCTATTACTTTAGGAATACCTACTCAGTGAAAAGAAGCACTATATCACTAATATTTTGTCCTACTTTATTTCCTAGCCCCAGTAATAGTCAACTACCGTGTTCTGTCCAGCAGCTCATTCCTTCACCACTCACCTTAAACTTCTGACTGCTCAATTTCCCCCTTGATGTTCAGGCAGTTACTTTTCCTTCCTATTTCACAAGAGACCATCTTCTTGCACTTTCTACAGACCTCAGTAACTCTCCATCAGCGTGTAAACACACTCAAGATTGTCCCATTAAAATATCTTTTAAGAACTCAAACAATTCAATAGTAACAAACAACCTGATTAAAAAATGGGGAAAGAAACTGAATAGACATTTCTCAAAAGAAGACATACAAATGGCCAAGAGGTATATGAAAAAAAAAAAAAAAAAGCTCAGTATCACAAACTATGAGAGAAATGCAAACCAAAACCACAATGAGATATCAGCTCACACCTGTTATCATGTTTATTATGAAAAAGACAAAAGATAAGTGTTGGTGAAGATGTGGAGAAAAGGGAGCCCTTGTGTATTGTTGGTGGCAATGTAAATACATATGGACATTATGGAAAACAGTATGAAAGGTCCTCCCAAAAAATAAAAATAGAACTGTCATATGATTCAGAAACCCCACCTTTAGATGTATATCCAAAGGAAATAACACCACTCAGTGAGATATTTACACCCTTATGTTCATTGCGTTATTATTCACAACAGCCAAGATACAGAATCAACCTAAGTGCCTATTGAGGATGAATGGATAGAGAAAACGTGGTGTATACATACAATAGAATATTACTCAAACTTAAAAAAGATGGAAATCCTGTCATTTGTGACAACATAGACGAATCTGGAGGACATTATGCTAAGTGAAATAAGCCAGGCACAGAAAGACAAATACTACATGACCTCACTCATATGTGGAATCTGAAAAAGTTGAACTCACAGAAGAAAGTAGAATGGTGGCTGCAAGGGCTGGGGATTGGGTGGAGTGGGAAAAATGGATAGATGTTAGTTGAAGGGTACAAAGTTTTAGTTATGCAGGATAAATAAGTTCTGGCGAGCTACGGGGACTATAGTTAATAATACTGTTTTGTATACTTGAAATTTGCTAAGATAGTAGATCTTAAATATTCTTACCACACACACACAAATGCTAATGATGTGAGGTGACTAATATGATTTGGCTCTGTGTTCCCACCCAAATCTCATCTCCAGTTGTAATTCCTATGTGTCAAGGGAGGGAGGTGATTGGATCGTGGGGACAGTTTCCCCCGTGCTGTTCTTGTGATAGTGAGTGAATTTAAAAATTACCCAGTCTCTGGTATTTCTTTATAGCAGTGTGAAAGCAGACTAATACAGTGATGGTTATGTTAATTAGCTTGATTATGGTAATTATTTCACAATACATATGTATATCAAAACATCATATTGTACATCTCAAATATATACAATTTTTATTCATCACGTGTACCTCATAAAGCTGAAAAAAAGAGCTATAAGTTCTAAGGCTGAAAACTCTCTTTTCTTCTCTGGAGCCAATTCCTTGAAAGGGTTGTGTGTGTTCATTGTTTCCATTCCTTTGCCTCTACCTCCTATTTAGTCTAACACTAATTTCAATCTGGATTCTGACCTATCTCTCTAGTTAAACTTACAAAGTTTCTATTATCTTTGTCTCTAAATCCAGTGGGCATGTTGCAGTTTTTGTTATGTTGTCTTCTTGAATATTCAATACTGTTAAAACATCCTCTGTCTGCAGAATCAGATTATTCAACAGGTAGATGAAGCAAATGCTTGAGGCTCTTGCAAAATCAAGGAAACCCTCCATGGGTACATCCAGATGATGGGCTATTACTCAGTACTGAAAAGAAATGAGATATCAAGCCATGAAAAGACATGGAGGAACTTTACATGTTTAACATATTACTAAGTGAAAGACAGCAATCTGAAAAGGTTACATACTGTATGATTCCAACTATCTGACATAAAAGACAAAACTGTGGAGACAGTAAAAAGATCACTGGTTCCCAGGGTTTAGAGGGAAGGGAGGGATGAGCAAGAACACAGAGGGTGTTTAGGGCAATGGAATTCCTCTATATACTGTAACGGTAGATATATGCTATTATAAATTTGTCCAAGCCTATATAATATACAATATCAAGAGTGAACCATGATATAAACTGTGGACTTTAGGTGATAATGATCTGTCCATGTAAGTTCATCAACTGTAACAAATGTACCACTCTGGTGAGAGATGTTGATAGATGGGGAAACTATGCATGTATTGGGGACAGAGGATAAATGGGAACTCTCTATACTTTTTGCTTAATTTTGCTATGAACCTAAAACTTCTGTGAAAAATGAAGTGTATTAAAAGAAAAACCTCCAGGATCTGATTTCTCTATACTTCTTTAAAATAATACCTTCTCCATTCTATACTTGCTGTATTTTTTCACATGAAATTACTTTGATTCTTTGAACTAGCCATGTTCTTGTTCATCTCTAAGTCTTTGCCCATCTTTTTTCCTTTACCTAGGATTCTCCAACATTTTCTATTCAGTTGCTACCTTCTTCTCATCTTCTATCATTTATTGCATTTTATTGTTATTGCGTTTTCACTTGTCTGTCTTTACCAGACTCTAAGTTGGGAGTCCATCTTTCTTACTCTAATATCTCCAGTGTCTTGCATAATGCTGGGCAAATAAAGAACCAAATAACTATTTATTTATTTATTTTATAAATAGGTGATTTAGGGTATGAGACAAATTTCTCCCAATGTTAGCTAGACCTGCCTTGGTTTTGTGTTCAACTGCTCTGAGCTCTTAAATCTCTAAAAATTAATAATCACAGGCCCTAGGTCGTCAGATTTAAGAACAACAGAAAATGCAGAGAATCCAAATAAATTTTAATTTCAGACAGACAATACATGTTTTTTAGTACAACATAATCATGTCCTAAAATGTGTAATACTTTCATAATATTTAATTTAATATTTATGTAATATTTGGGAACATACATATAGTAAAATTTGATTCATCGTCTGGGATTCAAATTTAACCAGGCTTCCTGCTTTTTATCCAGCAGTCCTCCTCAGGCTCCAATAACTGCTTCCTGGTTAGTAGAATCACTTGTTTAAACACAGATAATAGAAGCAGTAACTGCCTCCATTTTGAGTTCTCTGCAGCAAATTTCTGCGAGGGAGACTTCTTTCCCTTTGCAAATTTTTATTTTTCAGGGCTGTGGCAGATCATTTCTATATCTGCCCATGGAGAAAGTTTTTGCCATTCCAGGAGGAAAAGCTTTCACCTTTAAGCTATTTACTTTCCTTTGAGGTGGTGTTATTTACAAATGCTTCACATACCATACAATTTGCCCATTAAAAGCCATTTGATGGCTTTTAGCATATTCAGAATTATGCAACTGTCAGCACAATCGACGGACAATTAATAATTAATAGATTTTCTAGTAACAATGCATAATTAATAGATAATATATTAATAATGCACAATTAATAGATTACCATAATTAACAATTAATAGATTATCTATTAACAATTTTAGCACATTTTCATCACTTCAAAAAGAAACCCTGTACCTATTAGCAGTCACTCCCCATCTGCCACCCCCGCTCAGCCCTAGGCAATGGCTAATCTACTTGCCATCTAGATAGATTCACCTATTCTGACCATTTCATGTAAATGGGATCAAACAATATGTGGTCTTTTGTGATTTGCTTCTTTCTTGTAGCACAAAGTTTTAAAGATTTACCCATGTTGTAGCATATACCAGTACTTCCTTGCTATTACCGAATAATCCATTGTATGGATATAGTACATTTTATTTATCCATTCATCATTTGATGGGCATTTGGGTTGTTTCCACTGCTTTTTCAAAGATTAGCATTCTAAAATTGATTTTTCTCAATTTTGTGTTTGGTCTGCTTTAGAAAAAGGAGAGAAAATATTCTCCTTGTTTTAATAGTTGCAGGATCTCATTTTGCTTTTGAAATTTCTATGGATCTCTTGGTCTATCCCTGATCATATCTAAATCTTTTTTTTTTCCACATGGGAATTACTTAAGCCAATAAAAGAGTTCTGTTAAATGCTGTGATATGCAGCTACAGATCTTGCTAGGCTGTACCATTCTAAAATGTCACAGAAACTTTAAATATGTGAATCCATGGTGCAAAATGTCCAATGTGACATTTCCCATGACTACAGAGAATATCATAGATTTAAGCATCTGGAATGGATTATACTCTTTCACTGGAACACATGTGTGGGTTATGGTGGGAGGCTGGGGTTTTTATGTCATATAATGTTTTTAAGTAAGATATTCTGGAGCCGGGCGCCATGACTCATGCTTGTAATCGCAGCACTTTGGGAGGCTGAGGCAGGCAGATCACTTAAGGCCAGGAGTTTGAGACCAGCCTGGGCACCATGGTGAAACCCTGTCTCTACTAAAAATACAAAAATTAGCTGGGCATGGTGGTGCATGCCTGTAATTCCAGCTACTTAGGAGGCTGAGACACAAGAATTGCTTGAATCTGGTTGCCAGAGGTTGTAGTAAGCCAAGATTGCGTCACTGCACTCCAATCTAGGCAATACAGTGAGACTGTTTTAAAAAAAATGAGATTCTGATCTGGGCTGTAGATGACTGCACCCAGGGTGGCAAATCACAAATTTAAAACCAAAATGTGTGAAAGCAATAAGGATGCTTGCTTCTTCATAGGCAGTGAAATGTCATTTTGAAAATAAACAGCCTCTTAGAGAAGGTGAATACATGACAGTCAACACTGACTATTGTGCTGTTCAGACATATTAATTATGTTATTAATTAGTGAGTCACATGGCTATGTTTACATTAACCCCAAATAATGGAAGCTTTGTAAAGTTAAATATAAACTTGCTATGCTTCTGTTATCACTGCATGGATTTCTTTTTTTTCTAAAAAATTGTTTCCCTCACCCCAAAAATCATTAAAAAAATGATTTCTATCCAGTAAACCATTTGTTGGGTAGAACGAACAGTTGAGTTATTGTTTAAAGGAGCCATTATACGCTGTGTATTTTTGCATAAATATACAAGATAGTACAAGGTAGTGATTTTCAAAGTCGGATTTGTGATGACCTAGAGAATATATAATTATTTCAAGGGGTGTGACCAAATCTCAAAATAGGGTGAGTACATATTTACTTTAATTTTAAAAAGTACATGCCTTAATGATTGTTTAAAAATATCAAAAAGTGGGCTGAGCACAGTGGCTCATGCCTGTAATCCCACCACTTTGGGAGGCTGGGGCAGGTGGATTACCTGAGCTCAGGAGTTTGAGACCAGCCTGGGCAACATGGTGAAACCCTGTCTCTACAAAAAATACCCCAAAATTAGTAAGGCATGGTGGTGCACCTCTGTAGTCTCAGCTACTTGGGAGGCTGAGGCAGGAGAATTGCTTAAACCCGGGAGGCTGTGGTTGTAGTCAGCTGAGATGGCACCACTGCACTCTAGCCTGGGTGACAGAGTGAGACTCTCTCTTAAAAATAAAATAAATAAATAAATAAATAAATAAATAAATACATATTAAAAAATAAAAAAGTAGGCTGGGTGCCATGGCTTATGCCTGTAAATCCTAACACTTGGGAGGCTAAGGGAGGAGGATCACTTGAGTCCAGTAGTTTGAAACCAGTCTGGGCAACACACTGAAACCTCATTTCTATAAAAAATTAAGAAAATAGCCTTGCATGGTGTAGTCCCAGCTGCTTGGGTGACTGAGGCAGGGGAATCCCTTGAGCTCAGGAGTTCGAGGCTGCACTGAGCTGTGACACTGCCACTGCACTCTAGCCTGAGTGACAGAATGAGACACTGTTACAAAAATAAATAAATAAATAAAATATGAATATCTCAAAGTGAAACAAAAACTGCTAGGACATGAACTCTTTCAAAAGCTTGAGTGATGTCTTCATCCATTGATATAACTTTAGAAATTGTGCTTTAAGCATTTGAAGCACCCTCTTTTTTTAAATCACGCATACCTTGTTTATATCTGCCTTTATAAATATTATTAGAGTTGATGCTCAGGGACTAAACATCCAAGAAGCAAAATAGATCTCTGTGGTCCATTAAACTATGTACAGTCAGTCCTCCACACCTGTTGGTTCTGTATCCAAAGATTCAACCAACCAGAAATGAAAAATATTTGGAAAAAAGCAATAAACATAACAGTACCACCGTAACACACAATTTACCTATATAACAAACCTGCACACATAGCCCAAACCTAAAATGAAAGTCTTTTTAAAAAAACAATACAACCGTTAAAAAATACAGATTAAAAAACTATATAGTATAATTATTTCCATAGCATTTACATTGCGTTAGGTATTAGAAGTAATCTAAAGATGATTTAAATTTTATGGGAGGATGTGCACAGGTTACATGGAAATACAACACCATTTTGTATAAGAGACAAGCACTGAGGATTTTGGTGTCTGTGGGGGCCCTGGAACAATCTCCTATGAACATTGAGGTACAACTGTACTTGTTGTCTGCCTTACCATCAGAACTTACTGAATATTCATTGTCTAGAATTCAATATGTTACATTTCTGTGAATCTAAGATTGCATTGATTATGTCCCACCAAGCAAGAAGAAAGAGGCTAATTAATTGTAAGAAATAGTGGGATGTATCCTGATATCAGAGATGTGAATGTGAGGGAAAACGTCCATTTTAGCATCAATAAAAAGTATTGGCACTGTGGGAAGTATCCAAATATACTCAGAAGGTAATTGCCCACTAAAATATATAAAGTAGTGGCTGGTTTCCTTGAGTTAAAAATTAAAACGCTTAGTATATGCCTAGCTCTGTGCTAACTCCTCATCTAATAATTGGTTTGGAACTATTTGATTATCTAGCAATTTCTATTTGTTAATCCTCTTCTGTATGCACCCCATTCTAACAGATATTGTAGGTAGCTGCTCATGAAATATAAGTTAAAATCTGCGCAATAAATCTTTAATCTCAATATTGTCTTAGTGGTGCAAGAAAATGTCCTGTGTTGTGTTCCTTTGGACTCACATCCTTTGAAAATGTGGATATTTCTGGAAGCATGCATTGAGTATTTTTATCATAAACTTGCCAATATGGATTCATTGATTTCATTTTCCTAATGTAATAGCAACTGAGAGTTTTTCCCCTTCTACTGATGAGAATCAGAGCTTCAGAGAGCTCATGTAACTTGCCAGAGACTGCACAGCATAGCTGGTTGAACTGGGCTTTCAAATCTGCTGTTTACTGGGTCAGACTGCCTTTCATGAATACCTCAACTACATAGAAATGAGGCCTGCAATTTAGCTGAGCTTTTGAAGGATAAAAGGATAAAGAGACAAATTGAGAGCTTAAGGTGTTGCCTGAGAGGATCAACCTTAAGTGGGGACTGTATTGGAGGAGAAGATGGTTTAGACAATGAGATGGGAAAATTTCTGAATGGGGAAGTAGAAAGATGCCAGAAATAAACTGGTTGGTTCACAATTCCCCCACCTGTTCTGTGCTTATGCCATAATTACTGATTCCTAGCACTAAGCTCAACCTACCTTTCACATTTGTTGGGTTTGCTTCAAATCAGTATTTTACTGTGATTCTTCAGAAAGACTTTAGGACTTACTTAGAATCCTGGCAACGTTTTTGTCTTGAACCTAGGGCTGAAATAGTATTTTTAACCCAACGTCGAGTATTTAAGACTTTGAGGAGGGTGTCCTTTCTTCACTTTTTCTTTGATTGGGATGGGAAGATAATTGAGAATCTGTACAAATTGCTAGGGTGCAAACATTGGACATACTCACTCCCACCCACACATATGTTTTGTAGCTGAATCTTAAAGGCAGTTAATAAAGATCATGAAAAGGCAAGAAATACTAATATCGTTTTTTTCTTAACATAGATAATATGAATTGTCTCTTTGCCCTTCAACAACACTGAAGAGTAAGCCATAGCTTTTGATATAAACACAAGGATGACATGTACTGTTATTTGTACAATAGATCCTTGACATGCATAAATGGTACCCATGCAAACCCTTAAGTTTAATCATCACGTTAAACTAACCAGACTTCTTGGTTGGAAGCTCTAAGAGGAAAATAACAGAGCTGTTGACATTTGTTCATTCATTTCTCACATATTTATAGAGTTCCTATTCTATGCTACTATATATGCACTTTTCTAGGAGATGAATACATAGCAGTGCACTTTCAGACAAATCTGCTCTCATTCTGGAGGAGGCTAGACAAGCACAGTGACAACGAGCCCGTAGACTTAATTAATTAATTAATAATGTAAAGTAATCCCAGCACTTTGGGAGGCCGAGGCGGGCGGATCACGAGGTCAGGAGATCGAGACCATCCTGGCTAACACGGTGAAACCCCGTCTCTACTAAAAATACAAAAAAAAAAAACCTAGCCAGGCGTGGTGGCGGACGCCTGTAGTCCCAGTTACCCAGGAGGCTGAGGCAGGAGAATGGCGTGAACCCGGGAGGTGGAGCTTGCAGTGAGCTGAGATCGCCCACTGCACTCCAGCCTGGGTGACAGAGCGAGACTCCGTCTCAAAAAAAAAAAAAAAAAGAAAACAATTATGTAAAGTAGCCTTTGCATACCTCGGAAATGTCTCACCCAGACTTTGACTAATTCCTCTTCACCCTTTAGATCTCCATGTAGACAGCGCTTCCTCTAGAAGCAGTCCTTGACCACTCAGGTTAAAAATATACATGCCCTTCTGGGTACTTTCATGAAACTTTGCATTATTTATTTTTCAACTCTTCTGCTACATTGTTTCCTTTGTATATTTTCTCCACCAGATTATAAACTGAGCCAGTGAGGACCACGACTGTTTTTGTTTGTCTTTGTACCCCCAGCTCCTTGCACTGTGCTTGGCACAGGATAGTAACTACTTATTTATCTTCTCAGTGAATTAACGATGTAGTGAAATGTCTTGTTCCCACACATCAGTCATAGAGTATAATTTGAATTCGTACTTCCTCATCTTGCTTATATTAGATGGCTGTTTTGGAAGAGTCAACCAAAGATGTGAGATTCCCCCTTTACCAAGTCTACCGCCTTGGGTTCCTAGTCAATGTTTTAGTGTGGTACAGTGGCTGACAAGATTTTTAAACATTCCTGCCTGATGTGTGTGTGTGTGTTTGTGTACATGCATGTGTGTGTGTGTGCATACACATGTGTTTGAAGACATTAACTCTGATTTACCACAACTTAGTAAGTTTGACTTAGTATGTCAAACTTTGAACTGTACTTCATAATTTAATACCCACAAATATACAGCATAAAGGCTGTATATTTAGGAATGACATGTCATAAGAAGCAGTGACATGGGGAGATGATAGTAACAATGACAGCATCATTCATTTATTTATTCTTCCTATATGTCAGACAATGCTGTAAACACTTCATATATATTCACTCATTTAAATTTACCCTCAATTCTGTGAGAAAACTGAGGGTCAAGAAGGTTAAATAACTTGACCACATAGTGAATAAACAGAAGAGAATGTGAACTCAAAAGCTTGGCTCTGGAGTTCATCTTTTTAACTTACATATTCTACTCTTCTGATTTGAAAAAGAGATTTGCTGATATGAAAAAAACAAAATGAACAAAATTAAAAGAATATAACAGCTAAAGAAGCACCACTCATATTGGACCAATTCATTCTCTTGATGTAGTAAAAACTGACATATTAAAAACTACCACTGATGCCTATTTATTTTTGTCAAGAGAATTAATTGCTTGTTAGACAGATGGAAGAGTTCAGGTTAGGGGGAAAGTGCTAAAGTATATAGCCTATGGGAGAGAAAGGGCAAGTTTTTCAAGCAGTGATATGCCAAAAATACTTGCAAAAATATGTCAGCAAAATAGGCAGGTGACTAGCATCCCAAAATCCACATGATGAAGACCAACATGGGAAGTGAAGGGAAAAGAGAGATGACAGGTAAACAAAAACCTTTTACCTTTTACAAGAAGCCTCGTGCAATGAAATAGAAGAAATGAGTCACAGTGCTGTAATTAGATAGGTAGAACATCGTAAATCACAGATTATTGGTAGAATAAAAAACTTGAATGACTTAACCAATTAATATCAAATGATATTTTTGAATAAAATAATTTTTGACTAGCACTCAACAGCACTAAAATAGATGTATTAATAACCTAACCACGTATATTGAGGATTTTTTCACAGTCCAAGGCTAGATGAGGTTGTGGGAAAAAGAGGGGAGGTTTATAAATGCCTTGGGGGTGACCTTAGAAACAAAGATGCATGATGTATTAAAGCTTGAATATAAGCAGTGTGATTTTTAGAGTAAGGATGAAATTTTTTATAGAGAAAATCTAAACTAGAAAACAAACATTTTTTCTGCTATAGTACAATGTATGCTTTTCTTAAAAAAAACCCTCATGTTCTGCAACATCATGTCTAAAACAATAACAGAATGAAAATAAAAAATTGGGATGGGCCACTCAAACCTGTACAACTGTATTGCCAGTGCATGACCAAAAAAAAAAAAGTCCTAATTATTAACACTAATTCAGTTAAAAGGACATTTACTGTGGCCTTATTTAAAAAATTTTTTAAAAATTTAAATTATTAAAAAAAAATAAGGCCACAGTAAATTTTGAATTTCGCCCTGGGGGCGCGGGGAAAGGTGAATGTAGTTAGATGATAGTGAATATGAGAACTGAAGCTTCTGTCTACAGCCATACCGCCCTGAACGCACCCAATCTCGTCTGATCTTGGAAGCTAAGTAG
This sequence comes from Macaca fascicularis, assembly GCF_037993035.2. NCBI lineage: Eukaryota > Metazoa > Chordata > Mammalia > Primates > Cercopithecidae > Macaca > Macaca fascicularis. Next base: position 153,449,280 of record NC_088379.1, read on the forward strand.
GGCTGGGCCTGGTTAGTACTTGGATGGGAGACAGTTGAAGCTTCTGAGTTAAGAAGGTAACAGAAGAGAAATAAGTTGCAGATGGAGGGAAAACAGTTGCAGACTTCGTACAAAATCCACAAAAGGAGAAAACCCGCCCTCCAAGCACTTCCAAGGCAGTACTTGTTTCACTGAGGATAGGACTGTGTCTGCTGACTGTGCAGTGAGCTGTGTTATTGTACTGTGGTCAACTGCTTTTGCTCGATGGTGAAAACATTAAGTGGCTAGAAAAACGCATGTATAACCCAAGGTGCCTTTTGCATATAAGCTGCCACACTGTAGAGAATCATAATAATCACAACTTTGCTTCTTCTTCTTCTTTTTTTTTTTTTTTTTTTGTTCTTTTTTGTTTTTATCAAAGATGGTGCCTTGGTCTGGACAATGCAATGGCACAATCTCAGCTCACTGTAACCTCTGCCTCCTGGGTTCAAGCGATTCTCCTGCCTCAGCCTCCCAAGTAGCTGGGATTATAGGTGCCCATCATCACACCCAGCTAATTTTTTTTGTATTTTTGTAGAGATGGAGTTTCATCATGTTGGCTAGGCTGGTCTGGAACTCCCGAGCTCAGGTGATCCACCCACCTTGGCCTCCCAAAGTGCAGGGATTACAGGCATGAGCCACCATGTCTGGCCCATAACTTTGTTACCGTCTGTGTTTTTCTGTCTATCTCTCTAGTTAGCAATGGGGGATTGAGGCTGTTCCTCATGCATGTGACACTACCTCTATTGTTAACTTTAGAGGTGAGAAATCATGTTGATACTTTTTGGATTCAAATATGTTAAAAATTGATATTCTCAATTCAGAAATTGAAAAATCTTCAAATGCTCTCAATTCCAATAAGATTGTCTCTAAAATTAAAACAAACCTTTAAAAAATATGTCAAATCTGAAATATAAAGTTATCCTATAAAATTAAAGTACACACCAGCAATTTTCTCCATTGTATTGAGCTAAATTGCTGTTAGTGCTTTTTCAGTTCTATTTTGGTAATGAGTACTAGGTTATATGAATTTTTATTGCATGCTGCTTCCTTTGCAGTGGTAAAAATCATTTTAAGTGAAGAATTACTTCTCTCAATATAGATTAATTATTTCTGAGGAGTTGGCAGATGAAACAAATGACAGGAATATTATTGCCTGTGTTTAGCTTTTAGCATATTTAACATGTGTAGCTGAGATAATTAGAATGAAAAGAATGCTCATTTTATTTAATGAATTAATGGAAGGGGCATCCAGAAATTGTACCACCAAAGTTCAACCAAAGCTGCTTAGACCTTCTTCCATAAATCAGCTGAGTTGATTCAGTAATTTCATAGCCAATAAGACAATGTCTTCCTTTGTCTTGCTTTTATTTTTTGCATTCAAGTTATATGCACACACTCACTTGATGTACAACTTTACTTTTTAAGTTTATATAAAAGATGCAACATAATTTTATTCTAAATATTCACTTGACAATATGGATTCAAATTTAATTCACTGATGTGCAACCTTGCGTGTGATATCTGAAACCAGAAATTGTCAAATGATGTATCAAAAAGGTAGATTAGCATTTGCTCAGTGCAACCTGACATGACAGATGGGTAGGAGGAGGGCTGTTATCCTTGAGAAGAGACTAAATATAATATAATTTGGATGTACACACAAACTGGATAAAACTTTTATAAAAGAATTTTAATGCAAAATCTATTTTTCAAACTCATAATAATTAGTTAAGCCCTCCCTTTACTTACTTTTCTCTGTGTGTCTGTGAAATGCCTTGCAAAGCATCCATGCATATGGATATAAATAAAATATATATCCATAAATATATATAAATATATAAAACAAATAATGCATATAAAACATTATTTTATACGGCTTACATTGATTGAAAACCTACTAATTTCAAGACACTATGCTAGGGTATTAGGCTACTACTAGTAGGAGCAATAATAATACTAATAAAGGCTAACAGTTATTGAGCACTCACCATGTGCTAGGCATTGTTCAAGGACTTTAAATATAGCCTTATACTCTCTCTCACACAGATACACACACACACACACACACACACACACACATTAACTAACAATAAATGACAAGTGAGTGATGTGGACAATATTTGTTCTTGAAGATTAGGAGAGGCTTAACCCCTACAGGGCCACAGGGAGAAGGCTGAACTGAGGTAGGACCTAAAACAGGCAAGGGTTGGATGGATAGCATGGGGAGGAGAAGATATTCACTTTGCTCTGTGAGCAAAAACTTAGAAGTAGGAAACTAGTCCAGCTGAAGGAACAGAATTTGGATTTTATTATTAATTAATTTAAGGTGACAAATAATAATTGTATGTATTTGTTGTGCACAACATATTTTGAAATATGCTTATATAGTGGAATGGCTAAATCGAGCTAACTATTAATAACATATGCATTATCTCACATACTTTTTTTGAGGTGAGAATGCTTAAAATCTACTCAGCAATTTTCAAGGATACAATACATTGTTATTAAATATGTTTGCAGTGGGTGAGGTGGCTTATGCCTGTAATTCTAGCACTTTGGGAGGCTGAGGCAGGTGATTCACCTGAGGTCAGGAGTTTGAGACCAGCCTGGCCAACATTGTGAAACCCCATCTCTACTAAAAATACAAAAGTTAGCAGGGTGTGGTGGCTCACACCTGTAATCCTAGCTACTCAGGAGGCTGAGGTATGAGAATCACTTGAACCCAGGAGGTGGAGGTTGCAGTGAGCCAAGATCATGCCACTGCACTCCAGCTGGGGCAAGAAAGTGAAACTCTGTCTCAAAAAAGAAAATATGTTTGCAATGTTGTACAATAGATCTCTTGAGCTTAATCTTCTGGTCTAACTGAAATTCTGTATCCTTTGGCCAATATCAAAACTGGGGAATGGTTGAGAAGACCTTATTTTAGACTGTATGTTTTTACTGATCACAATAAGTTGCTTGATGTTGTCAGCTGCCTGTATTCTGATAGTTTTCAAGTAGGTTAGATTGTCTGGGAAAAAATAATCATTTATGTCTCGAGGCTCTCAATAATGATATGGGCAATAGATAAAGAAAAAGGACATGACACTACTGGGGATTCTTTCTATTCCCAACTTTGAGAAACAAAATAATCTAAGAGGCCTAGATTTATTTAATCATCTGCTTAAAACTGCTCTTCCCAAGGAAGCCACAGAGTACGCAGAGGCTGGTGTCAAACTATACATTCTGTTTTTGAGAAAAGCCTTCCTGTTCAAGAGGTTTTAGCTTTTGTTTAAATTATTATAATTTTAAAAGGAAATATATCTTGTTTATGACTCTTGGGATATTAATAAACTTAAAAGCGTGAAAGCATTTTTATATACTAATAATTAAACTCATAGTAGGTAACATTCAAGTACTAGTGTTTCCTAGAGAAATCCTATTTTGCCAATCTCAACCAGATAAAACAAAAGAAAAAAAAGAGTACTCTTAGGAGATACACCTTTAATTTCTGTGATAATTGGTGTTTCTATGATAATTGGTGATGAAACTATAAGCCTGTGCAATAAGGTAGGAGGGAATAGCTAAATGTGGTGATTTAAATTTAAATTAACTAACATGAAAAGAAGTTAAAAGTTCAGTTCTTCCATGGCCCTAGCCACATTTCAAATGCTCAGTGGCCAGCACAGATATAGAACCTCTCCATCACCACAGAAAGTTCTATTAGACAGCACTAGGATAAGCTGTAAAACCATCGAAAGCACAGCCTGGTATCATAACCAGATGTGGAGCGCCATATATAGATAATAATTTCATTTTAAAGGATCCAGCAATATTTCAAGACTGCTTTTGTGTTTGTTAAATCTTGTTACAATGGGGCTTATTTGCTCTACAGTCCAGGGTCAAGTTTTCTTTGATAGTATAAGTCGATTTTGCAAATAGCTACAAGCAGTTTTCCAAACAACTATGAATGGGAGTGAGGGGCAGAGGAAATAGCCAAAGGAGATGTTTGGAGAAGCTGAAAGCATTAATCTCTTGGGATAGAGCAGGGTATTGCTATGTCTGTTTCTCCTTCCAGCCCTTTTCACTTGAGTGCTCCCTGTGTTCTTCTGTATGGAGCATGAAGGTTCCCTGTGAGCACTGAAGGTGAGTCTGTGCCTGGGAACCCCAGGGTCAGCCTAGCACATTTTACAGAGTAGCTCAGTGATGTTGTGGTATTGTGGATGGGAAGGAAGTAGGCAAGTTAACAGGATTGGAAGAAGCAGGGATGGGAGATGTAAGACCAGGGGTGTCGCCTATTTTAAAGCAGAGATTATTTTGGTGGGTAGCAAAAAGTGGAGCATGGAAGTGACACAAAAGCCACAGCAGCAAAGTGGTGAGTGCATTTGTAAACTTTGTACTCCATGGTTGCATGAAATCGTGGAGTAATGGGATAATCTAGATACGTAGCAAGCTGCAAATCACCATATAAATAGTACTGACTGAAAGGAAGATGTATAAAAGGGGGCAGGAGGAGTGGATATTTCATGAAATCATTGCATCTGACTTTCTAAGAAACAACTTTCTGGTAATAGTTGTCTTGTTTTGGGTTCTCTTGAAAATGGAATCTGAAATGTGTCATTGGGATAGACAGTAAATGGAGGGGTGATCTCAGGAAGCTGAAGAGAAGGAGTAAGGGGTAAGATACTGGGGAAAAAGAAGACAATGCATACACTATTATGGTTGCCACTATGAGCAAGCGTTCTCGATCTGGTTAGAACCTCCATATTTCTCCTCCTGAGAAAGAAGACACTGGCTGCTCTGCACCGTTTGTTGAGGTTGTCTCAGAGCTCTCACTTCCCCAACATTTCTGGGCTACACTTGTAGCTGGGCCAGCAGTGCTCCCAGGACCTGAGGCAGAATGCAGAGGTCAGAGGCGCATGCTCGAAATGGGATGCTGTCAGTGGATCTAAGTCTGAGACATACAAATGTGGTCCACTCCATCTGTGGTAGAGGTGGGCTAAGCGGATGTGACTCAGCATACTAGAGGCATCTGCCACAGCTGCTGTTCACTGAACATACTCATTATGTTTCCAACACTGGGCTAAGACAAAGCACATATGTTTTCTCTTTTAGCCAAGGAGCCACCCATGAAGTGGATGTTACATATCTGCATTTTGTAGATGATATGGAGACTTAAAGAGGTTAAGTAACTTACCCTGTGTCAAGGACGCAAATATATCAAATGCCTCAGATCACACATGGCTGACACGAGATCCTCACCCTGGTCCATATTGCCCATATCCTTAGCTCAACTATATAATACTTCATTCTTCCTCAATGACTCTGAACTCTGCCCTCTGTCTTCTTTCTATCTTTTTGTAATGCTTCCTCCAACACTATATTTTCCCCCATTTACTTTTTTGTAGTGTAGTATTCTGCACGCTTTGGCAAATATATAGCTGTGTAACCATAGCTGCCACCGCCACCACCACAATCTAGAGAACAGTTCCAGCATCCCCAAACTCCTCATGGCCCTTTGCAGGAAAACCCACTCCCCATTTCCAGCCTCTCACCACCGCTAGATTTGTTTCGTTTTGTTTGCATCCTTTGCAAGAATGTCAAGCAAAATCATACCATATATAGCCTTTTGAGTTTGGCTTTTTTTCCTTACAAACTACATTGTCACCCAAGTTGTTGCAAGTACCAACAGTTCATTCTTTTAACTTACTGAGTGATATTCCCTTGTATGGCTGCACCATAGTTCATTTATCCATTCCCCAGTTGAGGGACATTTGGGTTGTTTCCAGTTTTAAGTAATTACAAAGAAAGTCATTATAAGCATTTACAGAGGTTTTATGTAAATATAAGCTTTCATTTCACTTGGGTAAATACCTAAGAGTCAGATTACTGACTCTTATTTTAAGTGTATGTTTACTTTTATAAGGAATTGCCAAACTGTTTTGGCAATTTTCCATTCTCACCATTAATGCATTGTCCCATATTCTTACCAGCACCTATAATTTTTTTTTAGTCATTGTAATAGGAGGCTAGTAAGATCTCATTGTAGGTTTAATGTGATTCCTTAAAGACAGGTGATCGTGAATGTCTTTTTATGTATTTACTTGCAATCTGTGTATCTTCCTTGGTAAAGTATCTACCCATTTGTTTTATTGAAACTTTTCCTTTTCATTATTAATTTTTCAGAGGTATTTTTATTTTTTATGCATGCAGTTTTAAAAAAAATCAGATATGTGTACTGGAAATATTCTCTCCCAGTATGTGACTAGTCTTTCTATTCTTTTCCTAGTCTTTTGAGAGCAGTTCTTAATTTTTTGGAGTTCAATGGGTCTATTTTTTTCTTTTATGGTTTGTGCTTTTGGTGTCATACCTAAGAACTCTGGCTAATTGAAGTTCATAAAGATTTTCTTCTGAAAGGGTTAGAATTTTACATGTAATTCACCTTGAGTTACTTTTTTGTGGTATGTAAAGTATGGATCAAGACACTATATTTTTACAATATGGAAAGCTGATTGTTCCAGAATCATTTATTGAAAAGACTGTCTTTTTGCCACCTAATTGTTTTTGCACCATTATTGAAAATCAATTGACTATATATATGTAGGTCTATTTCTGGGCTCTATTCTGTTCCACTGATCTATGTCAGCCTTTCTCCAGTGTCATACTATATTAACTACTGTATCTTTATAGAAAGTCTGGAAATAAGACAGTATTATTCCTCCAGTTTGCAAAATTAGTTTTTCAAAATTAATTCTGCAATTTTAATGACTTTGCTTTTTCATATACATTTGAGAGTCAGCTTGATAATTTCTAAAAACCAATCCTGCTGGATTTGGATTGAAATTCTATTAAATCAATTATCATTTTTGGGGAAAACTGGTATAATAATAGTCCCCTTATTACCAATTAGTAGTCACATAGAGGGACTGTACATAAGCACTATAATTAAAGGAAGGCATGTTTATTAAAGTGTGATTGCTAAGTAGTCAGGAAATTATGAATACTTCCATCTCCCAAGTTTTCATATAATATAAATAACAACAAAATAACACTGCCTTGTGTTGTTGGCTGAAAGAAGAGTACTAGTTGTGTTGATTTGGAAATAACAGCGATAGCTGAGGCTTGTTATAGCCCCCTCTAAGTTTTCTAGTTTCCCCTTCTGTATGACTGAAATATGCATGTCTGCCAAGGGTAATTTACATATTGTTTGTAGGTCTTTAGGAAATCCCAAATGTTATTAAAACAATCATAACTTAAAATATATTTTAAAAATGAAATATCCTCTGATTCTAAAACTGAAAGTTGAGGTTTTTATAAGAAACAAATTCAGTTGTTTATTATTATTATCATTATTATTTTAAAGATAGAGAATAGGCAAGCAGTGATCAGATTTAATGCAGGTCTGTAACACTGAATATTTCAATATTTCTTGAGTCTACATATTTTAGTGCCAATTCTAGGGAATTACTGAAATTTTCTGAATGTCTGTGCATAGTTCTTAATTGATAACTGAAAAAAGCATAAGAAATCAGCTGGGCGCAGTGGCTCACGCCTGAATTCCCAGCACTTTGGGAGGCTGAGGTGGGAGGATCACAAGGTCAAGAGATCAAGACCATCCTGGCTAACACAATGAAACCCCGTCTCTACTAAAAATACAAAAATTTAGCTGGGCCTGGTGACGCGCACCTGTAGTCTCAGCTACTCGAGAGGCTGAGGCAGGAGAATCGCTTGAACCCGGGAGGCGGAGGTTGCAATGAGCCGAGATCATGCCACTGCACTCCAGCCTGGGCAACAGAGGGAGACTCTGTCCACCACACACACACACACACACACACACACACACACAGAAGCATAAGAAATCATTTTGCTATAGAGGGAGTTGCTTTCTTCAGTATTGGTAACTCAGAATGTTGCCACCTTTACTTCTGAGCTGCAGTTCTCTTTTCTGTTGTTCATGTCCCAAATTCAACTTGCAGAACTCTGCTATTTGGCAGCTCAGATTTTTAGCCTTCCACAGCCTATTGCTGGCTTCTTGGCAGAGTATCAAACCTGTCCAAGCAGGACGTCAGACCAGTCCAGATTAAACTAGCTTGATCTAAGAAACAAGCCAGTGCAAAACAGCAAGATACTCGTTAATTTTAATTAACAGTTCCAAACAGAGTTGCACAACAAGGTCATTTTCCCTAAATGAATTATTAGAGATAATATAAGAAATAGACTTCTCCAAGCAGCATTTTTAAACCGCAGGTATTGGCAAAAATTGTCCTAGAGTATATCCGTCTTTCTAAATCGGTCCACTTACAGAAGGTTGACGTAAATATTCCTTGAATACACTGAAGTCATTGCCTGTAGCTGTTGTTCCTCCCTTTTTTGTAAGATTCAAATTGTAAAGTTAAAAGCCTTTCACAGAATGATACTGCTTCACTTGGCAAAAAAAAACTTAGAAAAATCTAAATAGATCTGGAAATCAATTTTCCTATAAATTAAGAGTATCTGAGATCTTCCAGGGAACTCTAATAATGTCCTTTCTAGTTGTTTATGTGCACATTCATTTTATTGACTCTTTTGTTTATAAAAAGTGAATAGGGTGCATTTGTTATAAATTAAGGCCTTTGGTTTTTTCACTTATGTTGTCTTTCATGTACTTGTGTGTGATACCTTAATCCCCTCAAAATCCCCTCAAAAGGTAAACAATAATTTCTCTATGAAAAAGGTTTCAATTTTTGATAAAATGTACAGAGAATAATATTTTTCTAAGCATTTGGGATCCCACTTTTACTGAAATACAATCCAAACATCAAAATAATATTATCAGTAAAAAATGCTAAACAATCTAACTTGGAAATATAAATATCAATCTAGATTGTCAGTTTTTCAAATTTCTCTATAAACTGTCACACATCCTAATCATATACCTAGATACATATGAATAAACATAAATATCGTTGGCTTCTTTGGCAGCCTGATACTCCTTTGAAGAGATAAAAGCTCTTAGCTTAAAAGTTTATCTAAGAAACTCAGTTAGATTCAGATTTACTGTATCAATTTTTGTGAAAAATCAAAACACTGCCAAAAGCAGCTGAAGCTGCTGACCTAGCAGGCTGATTCCAAAAGAGGCATGCACTAAAAGCTGTAGGGGTTGAACTAAACATATGGTATCGGATTACTATTAATCTAGAGAAACAGACCATCAGCAAATTAAGAAAAGCATCTCTTACTGCAGTGATTTGTCAAGCCTTTGAGTTTTCATCCTCACTCTTCCTTTCTGATTTGTCTTCTGGTAGTTGCCTTATTTTCACGTAGGGATCATGGTTTTCATAATGAATGAGTCCCCATGCAAATGCTTATATACATGTTCCCAGCAATGAATGGTCAGATTTCAAACTGACATATATGCACAGGTATATATCTGTAGATATATATAGCTATGTACATATATGTATAAAATATATACATTTGTATGTGTGTTATATATTGAATATGTTATACATTTATTTCTATATTTTATGTATGTATATAAAGATGCAGTCTTTTTTTAACCTCATGTCTAACTTATTTAATAATTTGCTAAAGGTGAATTATAATAGTCTATACAAACTGTGATACAGTTTGGTGATCATGGTAGTTTCACTGTGCAAATTGATTTACTGATGTGTGAGTAGAGTAAGTTGATGATATTGTGTCTGTACTTCTGACATGATTGGCTGCAAATTTTTGGGTGAGCTTTTGAGACACACAGATACATAAAGATATAAGAAGAAAAGAACAGTTTGTTTGCCTGATTTTGGTGTAAGTGACTTAGAGAGGACAAAGGCTAAATTTTATTAAGAACAAAATAACCTGATTATTGGTTAATGTGGTTAAAAAAATCAAATCAAACCAAACCAAGTCAAACCAACAAATAAATTTGTCCCAATACATTCAAAGATCAATTCAATCAGAGGGGGTTCAACTAGGAAGTCTGCAGAAATAGTTTCATTTAAATGTGATATATTCCAACCTGATAATATGTGTCCATTCTCTAAACCATCATAGTATCCAAAATTTACATATTATATTCGTTACCATATTATGTTGGAACACACTGTTTTTGTGTTTGTGTCTCCCATTAGACCCTTGAAAATAAGAAAAGCCTGTTTCCCCTTATGTTTCCAGTAACTAGCTCAGTGCCTAGCACATTGCAGGAAGATTTTGTATAACTGGCCACTGAGCAAGGTGGCAAGTAGAATGAGCAGTGAGTTGTTGGAAGTGACTGAAATGGGACATGTGTCAAATGCCAGGAGCTGCAACCCTGGAGAGATCCAGGTAATACCAAGGCCTGCTTTTCCAGCAGGACTTCTATACAAATACTGAAATGAAGTTCTTTGCTATAACTGTTTATGACTCCAATTCCCTCCAAAATTCCCCTAGACTTATGAATCTCAGAACCTATGATGCAGTTTTACTGTGAATATAATTTCTCTCTTATTCTTTTTTTTTCTATGCTTTAAACTATGGTCTTTGAAAATGTGAGAGCTTTAAGCAGGGACCCATATAAATTCCTATCAGTCTTATATTTGATTATAAGCCACTACTAAGTGAGCATACACTCTTCTCTGTAGGATAAGTAAGTAGGAAAGTCGTCTTAGGAAAATAAATTGTCAAAGCTTAGAGACAAAGCAGAGGGGAGCCATTATGGAAGAGAACAATCTATGATGTGAAAGTATTACATGCACATGGAAAACATCATTGTTTAATTCATAAATAGAGGAGTTAAACAGTAGAAGAGAATCTGGTGAAAATTGAACTGATTTAGTGAAAGTTTAACTGTGCTCACCCAGAATTCAGAGATTAAGAAGAGAAAAATATGAGTGGCATAGATGACTCATCCACGAGATTAACCTACATAAAATAGGACTTCTATGAATAGAAAACAGAAAGGATGAATCAACAGCAGTGGTCAAAGGAAAAAGGAAAACACCACCTGAAAAGCAACATGGATGCAAACTGGTGGCCATCACCCTAAGAGAATTAATGCAGAAACAGAAAACCAAAAATCCCATATTCTCACTTGTAAGTGGAAGCTAAATCTTGGATACACATGACTGAGAACAACAAACACTGGGGACTCCAAAATGAGGGAGAGAGAGGGGCAGGGCCTGAAAAACCTCCTGTTGGGTACCATGTTCACTGTTTGGTTGATGAGATCAGTAGACGCTCAAACCTCAGCATCATGCAATATCTTCTTGCAACAAACCTGCACATGTACCCCTTAAATATAAAATAAAATTAAAAAGAAAGGATAATTTCAGTCTCAAGAGCAAGAATGTACATTGAAGTACAAATCAAGTTTATAAAAACAGAACCACACCTGGACATATCCTTATGTATGCCTTAAAAATCCAGCATCACCTAAACATCAAGAAAAACAAAGAACAGCAACGAAAAGTTAATCTAGGTTTACAGAGTTTCCAACAAAGGACATTGATTGTCTTTTAATTTCTTCACTATTAAATGTTAGAATATAAAGGAAGAGGTTAATGGTCAAGATTATGGAGACACTAGAGCCAGACTGCCTGGTTTCAAAACCTAGCTCTGCTGAATATTAGTTAGGTAAGCCTGGGAAAAGTCCTTACCCTCTTTGTGCTTCATTTTCATTAACAAACAGTGCGGATAATAAATGTACTTGTGTATGGTTATTGTTAGATTAAATGATTTAATGTATTTAAAGTACTTAGAAGAGTACCTGAAACCTAGTAAGCAAAACATATATATTTTTTTATTCTGCTTCTCCTCTTCCCTTTTTCCTCCTCCTCCTCATTGTTGTTTTTAATTCAGAGCTTTGAAAACGTTTTATACCCAGCTAAGTTAACAGTGTGTGAAGGTAACAGAAAGGCATTCTTTGATACACATAAATTCAAAATATGCTATTTAGGCATTTTGAATAAAAATTTTTAAGTACTGAGTTATAGCAACACAAATTGCATTGAGGATTGAAATTTCTGGCAGAGGAACTAGTGGCTGCAAAGGACCACTAGTTTAAATTATTAGTAAAAATTATATAGACCAACATTAGTCTACATAATTATTAAAGTACCACTTAGATTATAAAATTTGCTTTCCCTTTAAAATAAATGACTTTTAGTTTAAAAATATTAAAGAATGAAAAATACAGAGTTGATATCCTAAGTTAAATTAATGTTTAGAGATTGGAGTGGATTCAAAAGCAAAGACACAAGCATTTTCTTTTCCATCAATGGTGGCTGACAATGATTACTTTGCCCTTAACTCTTCTGGCTTGCTTAATATCGTATTAAGACTGTATTTGGAAAACTTTATAGTAGTTGCTTAAGAAATAAATGGAATTTCTTCTTTCCAAACCAAAGCTAATAAACAGTAGAAAAAAATCAAACCCCCCCAAAACAAACAAGAACAACCCAACCCCTGCAGAAAAACCCAAAACACACTCCCCACCTCAAGTAAACCCCTCTATTCAGGCAAAAAAGATAGGGAAAAGCCAGCCAGAAAATATTTTTAAAAGACAATATGAAAATACATATAAAAGCATGATAGAAGCAAGATTAAATACTAGTTAGACCATCAAATCTATATTTGTTAAATACCCCAATGAAAGGACAAATCCAGAGATACACTACTTAGAGTTTCCTCATCTAAAACTGTTTGGAAATACTGGCAAGTAAATGCAAGGCAAATGCAAAATTTGAAAACTAATATTACTATTAGATAAAGCAGAATTTACAGCAAAAAACATTAAGTCCTATAAAGAGACTCATTTTAATCAATAGGTAGAATCAGCTGGGAACAGCAGCTTGCACCTGTAATCCTAGCACTTTAGGAGATCAAGGTGAGAGGATTGCTTGAGGCCAATGGTTTGAGACCACCCTGGGCAACAAAGCAAGATCTCCTATTTACAAAAAAAATTAAAAATTAGCTGGGGCCAGGCATGGTGGCTCACGCCTTTAATCCCAGCACTTTGGGAGGCTGAGGTAGGCAGATCACCTGAGGTCTGGAGTTTGAGACCAACCTGACCAACATGGTGAAACCTCATCTCAACTAAAAATAGAAATTTAGCTGGGTGTGGTGGCACATGCCTGTAATCCCAGCTACTCAGGAGGCTGAGGCAGGAGAATTGCTTGAACCTGGGAGGCTGAGGTTGCAGTGAGCCAAGGTCATGCCATTGCACTCCAACCAGGACAACAAGAGTGAAACTCCATCTAAAAAAAAAAAAAAAAAAAATTAGTTGGGCCTTATGGCACATGTGTTTAGTCCCAGTTACCTGGGAGGCTGAGGCAGGAGGATCGCTTGTGCCCAGGACCTCAAGGCTGCAGTGAGCTATGATTGCACCACTGCACTCCAGCCTAGGCAACAGTAATGAAGACAAAAACACTAGAAAATCCTCATATTCAGAATAATATAATATCACTAATAGAGAAGGTGAAAGCATTTGGAAATTCAAAGGAGTTTTAGGAAAATTTAGTTACTGTGAAATATTTTAACTACTGACTTGGCTCAATTAGACATATAAGTTATTAAAAATATGAATAGTTGATTTCAGCATCATTGGATTAAATTAAATTAAAATGAGATCCTTTTTTCCATCAATCAAACAAAAAAATTTTGAACATATAATAACCAGTGTTAACAAATGTGTGTTGAGATGGATGTTCTCACAGCTAGTAGTTGTGTAAATCAATACAATTTATGAAAAAAACAAATTGATCTTATCTTTCAAGAGCCATAGTAAAGCTCATGTTTTTCATCAAAGTATTTTTGACTCTTGGAGACAGATTGCACAAAGATTTCTATTTGTGCACACTGATTGAAGAATTATTTGAATAGATAAACAACGTAGATAAAATAAAATGGTTAGATAAGTTATTTTGCCACACACTAAAAAAGTGTGTTTGAGAGTATCTATAATAATTTTTTGAAGAATCCTTATTGATATAAGGCAAAGGGAAAAATAACAGTATTTATTATTGTTACAAAAGAGATTATTACATGGTTTAATAAATAGCATAGTCCAATTTTTGATAAAAAAATAGTAAGTGTATAGAAAAAATAGTAAGTGTATAGTAAGTGTATAGAAAAATAGTAAGTGTATAGAAAACAAGTATGACTGTGTTAATGGTATTTGTATTTGGGTGATGGTATAGATTTCATGCCCATTTTTGTGTATTTTCTAAGTTTTTCATTAAATATTGATGACTCATAATGAAAATAAATTTTAAAGAGAAAGAGCAAGGAAAGAAATGCCAAACAAATGTGCAGAATAGAATGCTATGAAAAATACATTTTCTGAAGGTTTTTTTTTGTTTTTTGCTATAAAAGAAATAATATCTATATAAAATGTTAATCTATTATCTTCCTCCCTGAAAACTGAGTATGACTAAAAAATTGGAATATCAGCCAAATACATTGACAGGTTTTTCTATCGTATTAATAAATATTAGTATTTGTATAAATCAGGAAATATTTTCATAGCCATTATTTTATTTAACTTTTGCAACTATTTTCTGAAGATGACAACATTATCCCCAATTTACATATGGGGAAACTAAGAATCAGAAAAGAAGTTCCTTGCCCAAGGACACCTGGATGAAATCCTGAACTCTTTCTAGCACTCCACCTGCATTGTTTATGCATACTGATATTTGAAAGTACAATCTGGGGCCTCCTTCTCTTTGAGTTTTTATTAGGATCTTGGTATCCCTATATGGTATTGCTATTGTGTCAACCTAAGCTAGATATAGAAACATTTTATTCCTAGCAGTAACATGTTACAAAAAAGCTAACTTAATGAAACAAAATTATAGTTACCAAGAAAAATTAATAATCATTTTGCTTTCATTAGGTTACTAAAGGCATATGAAATAAACCTGTCACTACAAATTTGCACCTATGACCTTGATGTCTCTCCACATGCTGCAAGTCATATTGGACGGTTTGTAGTTTTGTGACTGAATCTAATCTAACATTAAGTTTATTAGGGACTTTGGTCTACATGTAAAACTCACCTGGATGTTAATGGAAGAGCTGCTGGGTATTGAAACAGAATATATTCAGCATTTTGTCTGGTCTAGAAGTCAATCAGAATGCAATTATTCATTAAACCTCCTGCAAGCAATAGCCACTGTGCTGTGCCAACATTCATCAAGTTAAGGGCCAGGAAATGTGAGTGCCAGGGGCAGATCTCACCGAGACAGCACAAAAGGCAGCTCATCTCAATTACAACGCGGCAATGGCCTTCTTCCTTGGAACTGCATTGTCAGAAGGGAATCTGAGAGGCAGTTCAGAACTTTTTCACTGGGCTCACTCTCAACGGGAATACTTGATAGGAAACAAACTAGGAGACTTACTTTCCTCTTCTCGATTTTCACAAGAATGTTTGGACTATAGTGCCTATGGCTGACTCAAGAAATGGAAGAAGCGAGAATTAAGAGGAACAGTGAATATTTGGTGCTACATGGAAGGAGAATATTGAAGTGGGAACATTCAGCAACTTTTTAGGAAGAAAGTTAAAATCTTTACTCTATCTCTTGCCTTACATTTCTAGGCAAGTTCTTTAATTTTTCTAGACGTAAGTGTCCCTATGTATAATCTGTATAAACTCCACAGGGTTATTGTAAGAAATACATAAAATAAAGTAACTGAAAACAGTGCACAATAAATGAAGCTATTATGATGAAGGCAAAATATCACCAAGACTATAATATTCCCTTTCATTTGGAATTGAGAGGTGGATAGCTATGTGTTTAACAGTCAGATAAAGAGTTAAACTTTGGGCCGGGCGCGGTGGCTCAAGCCTGTAATCCCAGCACTTTGGGAGGCCGAGGCGGGCGGATCACAAGGTCAGGAGATCGAGACCACAGTGAAACCCCGTCTCTACTAAAAATACAAAAAATTAGCCGGGCGCGGTGGCGGGCGCCTGTAGTCCCAGCTACTCAGGAGGCTGAGGCAGGAGAATGGCGGGAACCCGGGAGGCGGAGCTTGCAGTGAGCTGAGATCGCGCCACTGCACTCCAGCCTGGGCAACAGCATGAGACTCCGTCTCAAAAAAAAAAAAAAAAAAAAAAAAGATAAAGAGAATATCACCACCAATCCAAAAAAAAAAAAAAGAGTTAAACTTTGGAAGCAAATGACAGTAATCAAGAAGGTAAAATAAGGCCTAAGAACTCCTTAGAGAATCTTCAATTCCCAAAGGCCTCATTATCAGATAAGAATCCTGTATGCTTCTCACAAAAGCCTGGAAAGATGTTTGAAGCTCACTTGTCAGCATGGAGAGACGTCCAGAATAATTACTGAAAACAAATGATGCCTTTGCAAGTCTGAGATGTTTCGAGATGTTTTGACAGTGGAGGAAATGCCTAGAAGCAGGTTTGACTCTTTGTAATACTCATTCATCTACATGATTTCTCTCTCTCTCTCTCTCCCCCTTCCCGCCCCCGCTGTTTTTGTGTGTACTAATTTCCCCAGAATACTTATAAATATGATATAGTTCTAATAAATTAAAATTATGTAAATATGATCATGTGAATGCTATTATCAACATATTAACATACTTTGTATCTATTTTCACTGTGATTTACCATGTATTAGTAGTTGGCAAAAGGCCCTGTATCATTCCTGGAACGGTCCCATTGCAGTGAGAATTCTGGTTGAGTTCATGCTGTTTCTACTACCATGTGTGAGGAAAACCCACAGCAGAATTCACCATCAGGGTTTCCTCTTTCACTCAGAAGCCTATGGCATGCAAGCCTGTAATTCTGGTATGCATGACTCCATGGATAAGGAATTGGAGTCTTGCTTCAAGGGTTGGGCTCAAAGTTACTGTACAGCACATGGCCACTGTGTTACTGAGCAACTGGGTTTGTTTTCTCATTGCTGGGATTCCCACTTTGCTCTCATAGATGCGTGTAACATAATTTATCTGTGTGGTGTGTTCTAATTCTGTGTCAGGAGGGCTGCAGCCAGCAACCCAAGCTTGACAAGGGTGGAACTTTGGTTATATAACATTTACCTCTTCAGTTTTTGTCATAATAAAATGTCCGTTATAAAGATGAGCTTTATTGATGCTATTGTCACACTTTGGCTTGCCACCACCTGTTCAAAAATCTTCAACCACTGGCCCTTGTCCCACTCTTCTGCTGATGTATTAAGTTTTAATCTCGAGAAGTCTGTGTGAAAGTAACTGAGAGAGGATAAGGGAATGATGTACTTGCCAGTAAGGATGGCGCTTACTGGAAACGTATTTCAGACTAGTCTGACAGGAGGTGCTTACTGGTTCCACGTGGATATGACAACATTCTTTAGGACATTGGTCATTTCAGCCAAAAATATACAAATCCAGACCTACTTTCATACACTATCCCAGGGGAAACTGGAGCTATTTCTACATGCTGTGTTAGAGGTAATTGTGGCTGGAGACAAAAATGATTAGAACTTCATACTACCCAAGAAAAGCAGCATCACATCAACGGAAAATTACCACAATTGTCTCTTCTTGCTGCATTGAATGTGCTATAAATGTTTTGTTCTCCCCTCAGATTTCTACACTTGTACAGCAACGTTAATAGGAGGTACCTCTAAACTTCATTTACTCTCTCAACTTCTGCTTTTCCTCAACCTTCTCTTTAGTGTTTTGAAAAATCTTTAGGAATACATTTTAGTATGCCGAGATTAATAAAATCTTGCTTTGCTCATGCATTATGTACTAGAAATACAATAAATTTAAAGTTAGTAAGGACCACTAGATTCCAGCTAAAGGAAATAATCTAAAGCAGCATTTCTCCATGTCCTATGTAAATGTTGAGTCTGCTAAACTGTGGTGCACTGTAAAAGGAGGGTAGGTGGTCTTTGTTGATTTCCATGGTGTAAATAGTCCCACCATGGCTGATCTTAAGCTACCACTGATGTCACCGAACACAAAGTTGGGAGGAATTGTGCATAGGCAGATCTCACAAGCCGTTCAAGCTGGCTCCAGCACCATGGCTGCTAGATGGTAATAGGAATTTTGTGAAGAAAGCATTCATTCTTTAAAAAGAAGTTGGGAAACACTGGGTGAAGTTAAACGTGAAATTTCTAACAAATTTAAAATACAAATTTGCAGTTCGAAGTTCTCTGATGTTCTTTATATTGGATTGGTGCAAAAATTATTGCTGGTTTTGCCATCACTTTTAATGGCAAAAATCACAATTCCTTTTGCACCAACTGAATACCTTTATTTGACTACTAAACATTTTAATTGGAACACCTATGAACATATTGTGGAATACTAGTGTTCTGGGAGACACAATTTTTAAAATGCATAAGTGAAAGTCTTAGTTTTTGTGTTCTTCATCTTTTAAACTCTATAATTATTTTAAGTTACAAGAGCAATATGTAACTCAATGTCAGCAATACAAAAGAATTTTTAAAAGTTACATTCTCTACAAAAGAATTTGAAGAAGTGAAATTCTTCCTTTTAATACCACATTCCTGAGTTAATCAATGCTAAAGCTTTGATGAAAGCCATTTCACACTTTCATTATATAAACATATGAAATGTATACATTATTATATATGTATAATGTATGTATAATATATGTATATAGTACATGTAATATGTAACATATATATTATACATATATAACACAAGTTCCTCATCGCCTGTCTGAAAAACACATTATTTTGCACCTTTAAAAATGTGTTTTAACATTTCTTTTTTCAAGAGATGAGGTCTTGCTGTGTGATTCAGGCTGGAATGCAATGGCACGATCACAGCTCATTGCAACTATTAACTCCTGGACTCAAGTGATCCTCCTGCCTCAGCCTCCTGAGTAGCTGGAACTACAGGCATAATCTGGAAGGATTCTCAAAAAAGCTTGTTGGGCCCATCTTGAGAGTTTCTGATTCAGTAGACCTGGGCTGGGATCTAAAAATTTGCATTTCTAACAAGTTGTTGGATGAGGCTGATGCTGCATAACTGGGATCACACTTGGAAAATTCCTAGCTTAATGAATTATTTATAAGAGGAGCAGGTTTATAAAGGCGATGCAGGTGAAGAAATAGGACTTTGCTGCCCCACTAGAAGACTTTTCCTGTGGCCCATTCCAATAAGAGTTCTCTTTTCCTTCATAAGTAACCTTGACTTTTATAACAATCACTTCCTTGAATTGTTTTGTGTTATCACTCAAGTGCGAATCCTTACACACTGCAGACTAACTTGTATGTTTTTCTCCTTCCATTTTTATTTATTTATTTATTTTTTATTATTCTTTAAGTTCTAGGGTTTATATGCACAACGTGCAGGTTTGTTACATATGTATACAGGTGCCATGTTGGTGTGCTGCACCCATTAACGCGTCATTTACATTAGGTATATCTCCTAATGCTATCCCTCCCCCCTCCCCCTACCCCATGACAGGCCCCAGTGTGTGATGTTCCTCACCCTGTGTCCAATTGTTCTCATTGTTCATTTCCCACCTATGAGTGAGAACATGCAGTGTTTGGTTTTCTGTTCTTGCGATAGTTTGCTGAGAATGATGGTTTCCAGCTGCGTCCATGTCCTTTCAAAGGACACGAACTCATCCTTTTTTATGGCTGCATAGTATTCCATGGTGTATAATGTGCCACATTTTCTTAATCCAATCTGTCGCTGATGGACATTTGGGTTGATTCCAAATCTTTGCTTTTGTGAATAGTGCCACAATAAACATACGTGTGCATGTGTCTTTATAGCAGCATGACTTACAATCCTTTGGGTATATCCCCAGTAATGGGATGGCTGGGTCAAATGGTATTTCTAGTTCTAGATCCTTGAGGAATCGCTACACTGTTTTCCACAATGATTGAACTAGTTTACAGTCCCACCAACAGTGTAAAAGTGTTCCTATTTCTCCACATCCTCTCCAGCACCTGTTGTTTCCTGACTTTTTAATGATTGCCATTCTAACTGGTGTGAGATGGTATCTCATTGTGGTTTTGATTTGCATTTCTTTGATGGCGAGTGATGATGAGCATTTTTTCATGTGTCTGTTGGCTGTATGAATGTCTTCTTTTGAGAAGTGTCTGTTCATATCCTTTGCCCACTTTTTAATGGGGTTGTTTGCTTTTTTTCTTGTAAATTTCATTGAGTTCTTTGTAGGTTCTGGATATTAGCCCTTTGTCAGATAAGTAGATTGTAAAAATTTTCTCCCATTCTGTAGGTTGCCTGTTCACTCTGATGGTAGTTTCTTTTGCTGTGCAGAAGCTCTTTAGTTTAATTAGATCCCATTTGTCAATTTTGGCTTTTGTTGCCATTGCTTTTGGTGTTTTAGACATGAAGTCCTTTCCCATGCCTATGTCCTGAATGGTATTACTAAGTTTTCTTCCAGGGTTTTTATGGTTTTAGGTCTAACATTTAAGTCTCTAATCCATCTTGAATTAATTTTCATAGAAGGAGTAAGGAAAGGATCCAGTTTCAGCTTTCTACTTATGGCTAGCCAATTTTCCCAGCACCATTTATTAAATAGGGAATCCTTTCCCCATTTCTTGTTTTTGTCAGGTTTGTCAAAGATCAGATGGCTGTAGATGTGTGGTATTATTTTTGAGGACTCTGTTCTGTTCCATTGGTCTATGTCTCTGTTTTGGTACCAGTACCATGCTGTTTTGGTTACTGTAGCCTTGTAGTATAGTTCAAAGTCTGGTAGTGTGATGCCTCCAGCTTTGTTCTTTTGGCTTAGGATTGCCTTGGCAATGCAGGGTCTTTTTTGGTTCCATATGAACTTTAAAGCAGTTTTTTCCAATTCTGTGAAGAAAGCCATTGGTAGCTTAATGGGGATGGCATTGAATCTATAAATTACGTTGGGCAGTATGGCCATTTTCACAATATTGATTCTTCCTGTCCATGAGCATGGTATGTTCTTCCATTTGTTTGTGTCCTATGTTATTTCACTGGGCAGTGGTTTGTAGTTCCCCTTGAAGAGGTCCTTTACATCCCTTGTAAGTTGGATTCCTAGGTATTTTGTTCTCTTTGAAGCTATTGTGAATAGGAGTTAATTCATGATTTGGCTCTCTGTTTCTCCATTACTGGTGTATATGAATGCTTGTGATTTTTTCACATTGATTTTGTATCCTGAGACTTTGTTGAAGTTGCTTATCAGCTTAAGGAGATTTTGGGCTGAGACGGTGGGGTTTTCTAAACATACAATCATGTCATCTGCAAACAGGAACAATTTGACTTCTTCTTTTCCTAACTGAATACCCTTTATTTCTTTCTCTTGCCTGATTGCCCTGGCCAGAACTTCCAACACTAGGTTGAATAGGAGTGGTGAGAGAGGGCATCCCTGTCTTGTGCCAGTTTTCAAAGGGAATGCTTCCAGTTTTTGCCCATTCAGTATGATATTGGCTGTGGGTTTGTCATAAATAGCTCTTATTATTTTGAGATATGTTCCATCAATACCAAATTTATTGAGAGTTTTTAGCATGAAGGGCTGTTGAATTTTGTCAAAGGCCTTTTCTGCATCTATTGAGATAATCATGTGATTTTTGTCTTTGGTTCTGTTTATACACTGGATTACATTTATTTATTTGCGTTTGTTGAACCAGCCTTGCATCCCAGGGATGAAGCCCACTTGATCATGGTGGATAAGCTTTTTGATGTGCTGCTGGATTCGGTTTGCCAGTATTTTGTTGAGGATTTTTGCATCGATGTTCATCAGGGATATTGGTCTAAAATTCTCTTTTTTTGTTGTATCTCTGCCAGGCTTTGGAATCAGGATGATGTTGGCCTCGTAAAATGAGTTAGGGAGGATTCCCTCTTTTTCTATTGATTGGAATAGTTTCAGAAGGAATGGTACCAGTTCCTCCTTGTACTTCTGGTAGAATTCGGCTGTGAATCCGTCTGGTCCTGGATATTTTTTGGTTGGTAGGCTATTAATTATTGCCTCAATTTCAGAGCCTGTTATTAGGCTATTCAGGGATTCAACTTCTTCCTGGTTTAGTCTTGGGTGAGTGTAAGTGTCCAGGAAATTATCCATTTCTTCTAGGTTTTATAGTTTGTTTGCATAGAGGTGTTTATAGTATTCTCTGATGGTAGTTTGTATTTCTGTGAGGTCGATGATGATATCCCCTTTATCATTTTTTATTGTGTCTATTTGATTCTTCTCTCTTTTCTTCTTTATTAGTCTTGCTAGCGGTCTATCAGTTTTGTTGATCTTTTCTAAAAACCAGCTCATGGATTCATTGATTTTTTGGAGGGTTTTTTGTGTTTCTATCTCCTTCAGTTCTGCTCTGATCTTAGTTATTTCTTGCCTTCTGCTAGCTTTTGAATGTGTTTGCTCTTGCTTCTCTAGTTCTTTTAATTGTGATGTTAGGGTGTCAATTTTAGATCTTTCCTGCTTTCTCTTGTGGGCATTTAGTGCTATAAATTTCCCTCTACATACTGCTTTAAATGTGTCTCAGAGATTCTGGTATGTTGTATCTTTGCTCTCATTGGTTTCAAAGAACATCTTTATTTCTGCCTTCATTTCATTATGTACCCAGTAGTCATTCAGGAGCAGGTTGTTCAGTTTCCATGTAGTTGAGCGGTTTTGATTGAGTTTCTTAGTCCTGAGTTCTAGTTTAATTGCACTGTGGTCTGAGAGACAGTTTGTTATAATTTCTATTCTTTTACATTTGCTGTAAAACTATTTTTTACTTTAATTCCAACTATGTGGTCAATTTTGGAATAAGTGTGATGTGGTGCTGAGAAGAATGTATATTCTGTTGATTTGGGGTGGAGAGTTCTATAGATGTCTATTAGGTCCGCTTGGTGTAGAGTTGAGTTCAATTCCTGGATATCCTTATTGACTTTCTGTCTCGTTGATCTGTCTAATGTTGACAGTGGGGTGTTAAAGTCTCCCATTATTATTGTATGGGAGTCTAAGTCTCTTTGTAAGTCTCTACAGACATGCTTTATGAATCTGGGTGCTCCTGTATGGGTGCATATATATTTAGGATAGTTAGCTCTTCCTGATGAATTGATCCCTTACCATTACGTAATGGCCTTCCCTGTCTCTTTTGATCTTTGTTGGTTTAAAGTCTGTTTTATCAGAGACTAGGGTTGCAATCCATGTTTTGTTTTTTGTTTGTTTTCCATTTGCTTGGTAGATCTTCCTCCATCCCTTTATTTTGAGCCTATGTGTGTCTCTGCATGTGAGATGGCTCTCCTGAATACAGCAAGCTGATGGGTCTTGAGTCTTTATCCAATTTGCCAGTCTGTCTTTTAATTGGACCATTTAGTCCTTTTACATTTTAGGTTAATACTGTTATGTGTGAACTTGATCCTGTCATTATGATATTAGCTGGTTATTTTGCTCATTTGTTGATGCAGTTTCTTCCTAGCCTCGATAGACTTTACATTTTGACATGCTTTTGCAATGGCTGGTACTGGTTGTTCCTTTCCATGTTTAGTGCTTCCTTCAGGATCTCTTGTAGGGCAGGCCTGGTGATGACAGAATCTCTAACCATTTGCTTGTCTGTAAAGGATTTTATTTCTCCTTCACTTATGAAGCTTAATTTGGCTGGATATGAAATTCTGGGTTGAAAATTCTTTTCTTTAAGAATGTTGAATATTGGCCCCCACTCTTTTCTGACTTGTAAAGTTGCTGCCAAGAGATCTGTTGTTAATCTGATGGGCTTCCCTTTGTGGGTAACCCGACCTGTCTCTCTGACTGCCCTTAACATTTTTTCCTTCATTTCAACTTTGGTGAATGTGACAATTACGTGTCTTGGAGCTGCTCTTCTCGAGGAGTATCTTTGTGGCATTCTCTGTATTTCCTGAGTTTGAATGTTGGCCTGCCTTACTAGGTTGGGGAAGTTCTCCTGGATGATGTCCTGCAGAGTGTTATCCAACTTGGTTTCATTTTACCCGTCACTTTCAGGCACACCAATCAGATGTAGATTTGGTCTTTTCACATAATCCCATATTTCTTGGAGGCTTTGTTCATTTCTTTTTACTCTTTTTTCTCTACACTTCTCTTCTCGTTTCATTTCATTTATTTGGTCTTCAATCACTGATACTGTTTCTTCCAGTTGATCAAGTCAGTTACTGAAGCTTGTGCATTTGTCATGTAGTTCTCGTTGTATAGTTTTCATCTCTATCAGTTCTTTTAAGGACTTCTCTACATTGGTTATTCTAATTAGCCATTCGTCACATCTTTTTTCAAGGTTTTTAGTTTCTTTGCGCTGGTTACAAAGTTCCTCCTTTAGCTCTGAGAAGTTTGATCAACTGAAGCCATCTTCTCTCAACTCGTCAAAGTCATTCTCCATCCAGCTTTGTTCCGTTCCGTTGCTGGTGATGAGCTGTGTTCCTTTGAAGGGGGAGATGTGCTCTGATTTTTTGAATTTCCAGCTTTTCTGCACTGCTTTTTCCCCATCTTTGTGGTTTCCTCTGCCTTTGGTCTTTGATGATGGTGACGTACTGATGGGGTTTTGGTGTGGGTGTCCTTTCTGTTTGTTAGTTTTCCTTCTAACAGTCAGGACCCTCAGCTGCAGGTCTGTTGGAGTTTGCTTGAGGTGGTAATTCCCTTCCCCCTTGCGCTTCCCAAGTGAGGT